>NW_027363869.1:240000-413826 GCF_046119375.1 Phyllobates terribilis | reverse complement strand
AAAAAACTTTATTGTAAACAATATACAGAAAAGACATACATGATTAAAAAGGACGACACACAGACAACCAAACTGGGTGACACATATACAACATAATAATAGATGTTAAATATCTATTGGGATAAAGTACAAGAAGTGCTAGTATTCAAGTCATTTATGCACTGGTACAAAATTATGGCATATTTCATCACTATGGATATGTACCACGTGCCATATGGCCTATAGTGCCCTATGAAAAAAAGCTAAAGAAATATATTGCACTCTTACCCACATTAGATCAGCACCCAGAATAAACAAGGACCTCAATGCGTGTTTCGCGTGGTATATCCTATGGATTCCTCGGGGGGGATTGTTTAATAGGACATTCCATGTCTTTTTAAATATACTTTTGGTCCGTTCCAGTCACGTGACCGCAGGCCCTAATCATCTCCTGGACCATCAGCGCATGCACGCTGAACCGCCCGAGCCAGATACGTCACGCACGGCCATCAAGGTGAACCACGCATGACAGGGAACCAGGACTCGTTGCCATGGCCACCCTCACACCGGCCACGCAGCCCCCCTGGATGCCCCTCTACCCAGCCCATGCCCCCCTCACACCAGCCACGCAGCACCCCTGGATGCCCCTCTACCTAGCCCATGCCCCCCTCACACCAGCCACGCTGCCCCCTGGAGGCCTCTACAACATTTATTCACATGGTCAGCTCTCCCCACCTCAGTCCACTCCGGATCAGCATCAGTCCTCACAGCAGAACGCTGAACACGAGCTCCTCAGCAGAGCCATAGCCAGGGCACAGGTTGTTACACAGCTCAGTACAGGAACCTCAGCCGAGTCCTGGAACTCTTTTTATTAGAAAAGTATAAAACAAACCATAAAACACACTGCACAAAGAACAAATTGCAAAACACAAACAAGTCCAAATTATAATGTCCAGTATGAATTAAAAGGCAAAAATGTCCTGCAATGTTCATGGAACATAAAACGTCATTTCCAAAAGTCCCCCCCAGCAAGGGAAGACCTTAACCCTTTTTTTCCAAAAATATCCCCTTCCAACATTCACTCCACATTCATACCTAAACCCCCAAAACAAAACAACAAACTGGCCCAGTTTTTTTTTTTTTGTTCCCACTCCCAACACCCAAGGTCCCACGATAGTCTGTGGCCTCATCACACCAGGGTCCCACTAAAGTTTGTGGCCCACAAAGATACCAGGTCCTTTTGCCTTTTTTCCCATCCATTTTAGGGTGTCCAAACCACCAACCCATCCACCAAAACCCCTCCCCCCCTCCCCCCTGAAACCCCCCACCCAACCTACACTAAACCCCCCCCAAACACACATCATAATGCACAGACATATAAAAAATAATATACGCAACTTTATAACACTACAATAAACCTAAAAAACTTAATCACATTACCATATACAACAACCATGAACCAAAATCAGACCCAAGTTCGGTGCTTGCAAGCCCTATATACGGGTTCCAATACCATAAAACAAAAAACTACACGTGAGGGTAACAGCCCACCACCGGGAACTGGAGACTACAGAGGCTCTCACCCTAATCTATCACACAGAATCCTATCCCTCTCTAATAAAGAAAAAGAAAAATCTGTCCCTACCACCCTACCAATCTTTCCCTACCTGTCCCTACCTGTCCCTCACTACCAACCTAATACTAACTACCTGTCCCTAAAGACTGTCCCTACGTGTCCCTCCCTGACCCTACACATCTATCTGACCCTACAAATAAATATAAAATATAGAAAGGGACTAAACTAACCCTATCACAGACACACATTCCCTAACTCTCCCTAGGGCACATTAAATGAGAACCCCCTCCATAGAAGGGAAGCCCTCCCTGCACCCAGCCTCTCATACTCCAGCGAGCGCACTTTTGCCAGGTCACCCAGGATGTTCCTAATCACCTCTTCCCATGGGAGGACTTTCTGCTGGGTGGACACTAAACACCGTGCGTTCCACGTGTAAAACCTAGTCACTAAGCTAAGTAAGAAAACAGTGCCCCGATCTCGGCCACCAAGGGATCTGAATGCCCCATAGGCCCACTCCGCATAGGAAAGGCCTGCCAGCCTGGGCCAGCCAATGGAAGCACCCACCCTCTTGTAGACCTCTGTATTAAAAGGACACCGAAGCAGGAAGTGCTCCATGCTTTCAAGCATGCCGCCACACTCCTCGCGGGGACAATCCCGGTCATCAGAGTTCCTGTACTTCAGGTTGTCCCTCACATACAGTCTCCCATGGAAGCAGCGCCAAGCCAAGTCCCAAAACTTCAAGGGGATCCGCTTAGAGTTTAATAACCAGAGCCCCACCTCCAGATCCCGGCTTGGGCAATCCTTGAGGGCCAGGGGCTTCTGGAAGTGGGTCAACAGAACCCTATTGTCAAGTAACCTCTTTGACAAGGTCCTGATCTCCCACACTCCCAGACCCCACCGGCGGATCACCTTCACAACCAGGGTAGCATAAGCCGGAAGATGCCCATGAGGCGTGCGAAGGTCCTTCACCCGCCCTCCTGTCTCCCATTGCTGGAAGAAAGGCCGAAACCACCCCCTACAGGAGAATACCCACGGAGGAGCCCTCTCTAACCAGAGGTTGGCGATGTTTGCCTTAAGAAAGGTGTTTACTAGAAACACCACTGGGTTGACCATACCCAACCTTCCTAGTCTCCTCGTGCGGTACGTGACCTCCCTCTTTATTAGGTTCAGCCTATTCCCCCATAATAGTTGGAAGAACAGGCTGTAGACCCGTGTCCAAAGAGGTTCTGGCAAGATGCAGACGCTGCCCAGGTATATTAATAAAGGGAGCAAATACCCCTTGGCCAGGTTAACCCTTTCCCTCAGGGTCAAAGACGAACCCTTCCACTGATCCACCTTCTGGGCGGCAATCTTAAGTCTGCCCTCCCAGTTTTGCTGGGGATAGTCCCCCGGGCCGAAACTGATGCCTAAAATTTTTGCTGTGGCCTGAGGCCCTGGAAGGGTGTCCGGGAGATCAAAACTAGGAGCTCCCCCTCCCAGCCAGAGACTCTCACACTTATCCCGGTTGATCATGGACCCAGATGCCACAGAGTAGCGCTCAACCTCAGACATGACCCAGTCTGCCTCCTCTCTCGAGGATACAAAAAGGGAAACGTCGTCGGCGTACGCCACTACCCTCAAGGTGGTCTCTGGCTCCGCCCGGTCCATCCCGACTCCCACCAACGGTCCGCGTTCCACTCTCCTTAAAAAGGGGTCGATCGCGAACACGTATAACAGTGGGCTCAGAGGACAGCCCTGGAGGACACCAGACTTCACCTCAAAAGGGGGTCCGAACCAACCGTTCACAAGCGGAAAAGTCTCTGCCCCATTGTATAATACTCTCAACCAATCAACAAACCTCCCGGGCAGACCGTACCTCAAAAGGACGGACCAGAGGTACTCATGGTTAACCCGGTCAAAGGCCTTCGCCTGGTCTAAGGACAGCAAGTACCCCTTCCAGTGACCTGCCCTGCTCTGCTCCACTGCCTCCCGGACACCGAGCACAGCACTAAAAGTACTGCGGCCTCGAACAGAGCAGTGCTGGGCCCCTGAAAGGAGCCGGGGTGCAAACTTCACCAACTGATTGAAAAGCACCTTTGCCAGAACCTTTCGGTCCGTATTGAGAAGTGCTATGGGACGCCAATTCTCAATACGGGACGAGTCTTTACCCGTTGACAGAATAATCAGGGCGGACTTCCTCATTGAACCGGGCAGAAAGTCCGAGGAGTCCCTAAAAGTCCTGTAAAACTCGGATGTTAAGCCATCCGGACCGGGCGATTTTTTGGGCCGGAGCCCATCAATGGCCCGTCTCACTTCCTCTTCCCTGATTGCTTCTGCCAAAACATGAAGAGAGGGGGTCATCCCCTGGCTCAGGGATGGTTTCAGCCAGGAAAGCCGACATCTCATCCCGATCTGGATCCCTCCTTCCCAAGAGGTGCGAGTAGAAGGATCTGACCCCCTCCAGGATCCCTGATTTGGATCTGTTCAGGGAACCCGTACTGTCGATCAGTCCTGTTACCATCTTGCAACTCACTGACATCCTGCAGTTCCTGTAGGGGTCGGGCGAGCGGTACTTCCCGAAATCCCTCTCAAAAACTAAGGATGTGTGCCTATCATACTGGCACCCCTTCAGCAAGGCCTTCACCCTGGAGATTTCCTCACGGTCCCCTCCAGTCGAGACGAGCTGCTCGAGTTTCCTCCCCAGCTCCCGATACAGGCGGTACCTGTTCAGGCCTCTGAGGCTCGAGAGCTGACGGAAGAACCCCGCAACCCTTCTTTTGAAGATCTCCCACCACTCAGACTTACTGCTACAGAGACCCAAGAGAGGTACCTGGCTCTGAAGAAATTCCTCAAAGGATTGTCTTACATCCGCTTCTTCCAACAGGGACGAATTCAGCTTCCATAGGCCTCTCCCTATCCGGGGAGTCTCTGTAACATTCAAGGAAAAGAAAATAAAACAGTGATCGGAGAATTCCACAACAGCGGACACTGCAGAAGAGACGGCTTCCTCCTTTAAAAAAAACCTATCTATCCTAGACCTACAACTACCCCTATGAAAGGTGAAACCTCCGTGACCTGGGGTGTGCCGGATGTGGACATCCAGCAGGCGAGCTTCGCTTGCTATACTATTAAGAGTATTACTATCAAAATCCAGCCTTCGGTCTCCGGGGCCTCCCCTATCACGGGATCTAGTTATAGTATTAAAGTCCCCACCGAAGACCACCTGCCGGCTGGTAAAAAGATAGGGCTTGATCTTCAGGAAGAGACATTTACGGTCCCACCTTGACTGTGGACCATAGATGTTAATGAGCCGGAGCTCCTGTCCCCCCATGAAGACGTCAAGGACCAAGCACCTCCCCATTTCTACCTCGATCACCCGTCTGCATTCCACCGAAGCGGCCTTAAAAAGGACCGCTACCCCGCTATACGGCTCGGCCGCAAGAGACCAGTATGAGGGCCCGCACCTCCACTCCCTCCTTGCTTTGTAAATGGCCCCCATGTCCGTTAGTCTGGTCTCCTGCAAAAATAAAATGTCAGCCTCAACTCGGTTGAAAAAATCAAAGGCCATAAATCTGGCCGTATCTGACTTTATACTGGCGACATTAATCGACGCCAGAGTCAACGGGGTAGGTTCCGCCATCATAGGTGATTGAGTTAGACGGCCTTCTTTTTGACCGTACCCCCCGATTTTTTCCGCTCACCTTCAGAGGAGGAGCCAGACTCTCCCCTCCTCTTCAGTGACACCGAGGTGTCCATGGTACCCGCCACCTCCTTCCCAGTACTGGGTTCCTCACCCCTGGACCCCAGGGCAGTCCCCCCCCCAGAGGAAAGTGAGCCCCCGGAGGATGGACCCCGCCGCTCCCTGAAGGCACCTCAGATGTTACCGCCGGTCCCCCGCCCCTGACCTCCGACACAGCAGAGTCATTGAGGGCATGGAACCGGTTGGAGAGGGGGATCAGAGGGGAGCCGGTGAGCCCTTCCGTAGGCACCTTAGCGGCCAGGGGGGGGCTTTAGATGTTTTTGCCCCTTTTTTGTTCCTCCTCCTCCGACTCTTAATGGTCTTACCGTCACCTGATTTTTTAGGCTGCTCCACCACCTCCTCGTCCAGACTTTCATACTGGGAGGAATCTTCAGAAGCAGCCACCTCCTCCCTCTCCATCCTCCTGATCTCCTCGTTCACCGCCTCCTCCCCCAGGGCCTCAGGGGCTCCGGCTGCCGCTTCTGGGCTGGGGACAGACATCACCCCAGTCGCCTGAGGCTTATCCTGCCCCCTACCCCTACGGTGCCTCACCTGTTGCCACTGGTGGGCAGATGAACTGGCCTCGCCTTCCCTCACTGGCCCCTCAGCTCCTCTCCCGCCCCCACCTCCAGCTCCAGCAGAGGATGCACCGCTGGGGACCCCCCCACGGCTCTCCCCCGCCTGACCAGAGATGGTGTTAGAAATGGAGCGGGGGCAGCGGCTATACGGGTGACCTAGGTCACCACACAGATGACACCTAATGTCACCACAGGCCGTGGCAAGATGACCTACCCCACCACACAAGGCACATTTCTGCACCTTGCAGCCCGCGCTGAAGTGACGGGGATCACCGCACCTGTGGCAGACCTTCGGTTGCCCCTGGTAGAAGATCAGGATCCTGTCTCTCCCCAGAAATGCTGAGGAAGGGATGTGGGTGACAGTACCGCCTGAGACCTTCAACCTCATCATGAAAGTCCAGCCCCCTGACCAAATGCCAAACTCGTCCCTGTTCTTTTTTGGGACGTCCGTGACCTCCCCATAGCGAGAAAGCTATGTCAAGATATCGACCCCAGAGAGTGACTCGTTATTGGTTAGAACGGTCACCCTCTTTACGCCATTTTGGCGGGACACCGCCTGCACGGCAAAGTCTCGCCAGCCGGGCTCCCCCTTCACGAGTTCAAAATTCGACCAGAAAAGCTCTAGGCCCTCCGGTCGAACAAAACTGATGTCGAAGACAGGGGTACCAAAAGGATGGATCAGGGCAAAGATGTCAGTCGCCCTGAAGTCCATCTTCAGGAGGAGCTCCACGACCCTCGCTCTTGGCGGGCACGCTTCACTGCCCCTCCACCGAAGACGGACTACATTCCTCCTGGCCACCCCCTGCCCGGCTGTCGGGAGGGACCACACTGTCTCCCCCTCCCTTTTATCTTGGAAGGCGGCCAGGCCGTGTCTATCCAGCCAAAAGGCCAGGTCCACCTCTCTTCCCTCTACCTGGATCGTCCGTTCTCCCTTCTTGAGGGCCTCCAGGAAACGGCGTCGCAAGTCACCATCCCTGAGGTCCAGAGGTGAGGAAGCCCCCCGAGAAGACCCCGAGGCCCCGGCTACTACCCCCGCAAAACTCCGAGGACCAGCAGCCGGGGGGGCAGATGGACCAGCCCTGTCCCCACTCCCCCCACTACCAACAGACATACCATTCTTACCCCCGGCCACAGACACGCCAACATTCGTATCCTCAACCACAGCCACATTCATACCCACGCCATCCCCATCCATGTCAACAGTCACCCCACTTGGGCCACTCTCACTCACATGCACACTGGGGTCACAGTTTTTCATTTTTTGCAAGCATTTTTTGCCAGCAGTTTTTCCACTGCTGCCACCTGCTGGCAGCACCTTCCCTGCCGGGGGGATTTGGGAGCCAGGTGCTGAGACTTTTGCCGGTGCCCTTGCCCCAGATAAGCCCACGAGCACAGGGGACACCGACAGGCAGGCACCACCTCTGCTGTCTGTTACAGCTGTGGCACCACTGCTCCCAGCAGCTGCCAACGCTAAGCCCCGCCCCTTTCCGGGCGGAGCCACGCCCACTTGGGCGGGTTTTGTCTGCGAGGCCACGCCCCCGCACCAGGCAGCACGGTGGGGGCCCCGGAGGCCACTCCCACCGGTGCCGTGGGTGACAGGGAGGCCACGCCCCCCGCACCAGGCAGCACAGTGGGGGCCCCAGAGGCCACTCCCACCGGTGCCGTGGATGACAGGGAAGCCACGCCCCCCACACCAGGCAGCACGGTGGGGGCCCCAGAGGCCACTGCCACCGGTGCCTTTGGTGACAGGGAGGCCACGCCCCCCGCACCAGGCAGCACGGTGGGAGCCCCAGAGGCCACTCCCACTGGCGCCGTGGACGGCTGGGAGGCTACGCCCCCCAAAGCCGGCCGCGCCGGGACCCCCGAAGTCGACCGAGAACCGGGTCTACTCACAGGGGCCCCTGGACCAGCGGCACCAGCTCTCAGGGGCATAGCACCCCCTACCGTCACACCCTTTGCCACAAAAAGCCTGGCCACCCCAGCTCCGGCGGCCGGCCCCAGGCTAGGCCACTCCCCCTCGGCACCCAGCGGCGGTGGAGCCCCCCGCGCTGACCCATTACCGGGCCCCTGCGCAGGGGGCCCTGACCTCACCACGGATTTTGCCAGGGGAGCAAGCCCCACCTTACGCTTATGAGCCGGCTCTGCCGGAGCCGCAGGCCCCGCGCCCTTTACCTTACCAGGTTTCTGGGTCCCTAAAAGTGATCCAGATTTTTTAGTGGATCCGTGTGTGAGGGACCCAGACACCCCAGCACACGCCGCCGGAGACGCGGCCCCGGCTGTCGGTGCGCCGCCGACAGCGCAGGAGGCAGCGGCAGATGTACACGCCGCCTCCTGCACGCCAGCAGGAGCACCAGGTGCCAGGCCAGACCCCCTTTTTACAGGGGCTCCAGCACGAGCACCACCACCAATGACACCCACCGTCGGGCCGCCCTCCGCGCCATGCTCCTTATCAAACACCTCGGACCCACTGCCTCCATTACCACAAACAGAGGCAGCGCTCTGCGTGCCATGGCCTATGTTCTCCCCGCTCCCTCGCTGTGGACCCACAACAGAGTCCAAGCCGGGGTGGGTGGCGGGTGCCGCACAACGGGACAAGGGGGCCCCAGAGAGGGGGACATACACAAATTTATGTGCAATAGATGTTTTCTTTTTTTTTTTGCTTTTCTCTTCGTCCCCCTCCCGGGTGCCTCATCCTCGCAGATCTCATCCCCGAACGTAAGCTGACCAAAACGTACCGGGGACTCGATCTGCTGGATCTGCTGCATGATAAGGCAGCCCCCCTCACTGCTGCTACTCCCATCCTCCTCATCCTCCCCCTCGCTCCCGCTGCCCTCTGAAGGGCTAGAATCAGACGGGAGAGCCATCTG
Source organism: Phyllobates terribilis (assembly GCF_046119375.1). Lineage (NCBI taxonomy): Eukaryota > Metazoa > Chordata > Amphibia > Anura > Dendrobatidae > Phyllobates > Phyllobates terribilis. The sequence goes on along the minus strand of NW_027363869.1, from coordinate 405,108 downwards.
CTCAGGGGCTATCCCGCTATGTGATGCCTGGAGATCACTTACCAGGCCACCAGGCGGTGGGTAGGGTGCGACCTCCTCCACGCATACCTCTTCCTCCTCCTCCACCGCCTGGCCGGGGCCCTGCGACCCCTCCAGAGCCACACCGGTCATGGCTCTGAACTGGTCATCATTCCGCAGCTTCTCCATGAAGGGTCCACTGCCTGCCAATATGGTGCTCCTGCGGTCCTGCAGCTCTTGGATGGCTTGCTTGATTTTCCGGACCGCGGCGGATAGCTCAGGCTTCTTGGTGCCAGAGGCCCTCTCGGACCTTTCCTGAGCTACCCTCAACTCCCCCCAGAGGGAACTTAGCTTTTTTGCGGTGTCCTCATACTCACAGAGGTGCGCATGGACACGGGAGGCATAGGTGACGGTTGCCTCCCTCGCCACCTTGGTACCCCAATCAGGGGGCACCGCTGCAGCACCTCTGCTGGCACTCGACCTACCTCCAGAGGGAGGAGCTGCCGCGGTCGTAGCCTCGGGGGTCCTCCGGGTCTTCATGCTGGAACCCCTGCTGCCTCGGCCTGATGTTGCAGCCATAGCCTGGTTGGTGTTCCTCCCACCCCCCGCCGGCTTAGACCGGAGGCCAGTCCCACTCTGAGCCTTCTTTCCTGGGAAGGGGGCAGACAAAAAGTCCCAGATGGAAAAACAAACCTCCCTTCCCAGGAGCTCTCTCCGCACACAGCTCAGTACAGGAACCTCAGCCGAGTCCTGGAGTCCTCTCCACAGTACAACTCAGGAGTAACTACAGGAGCAACTACAGGAGCTCCTCATCACCAGTCCTCCCGTCCAGCACAACGTACACACTGCTGCGGCTGCATGGCTAATATCCACTGGACTGAGAAGGCCCCGCCCCCTCCGGTGACGTCATGATTCCATGAAATCACTCCTCCCCCTCAAGAAATCTACTCCAATCTAGACGCTCCCCTGTTGCTGAGGCGTGGTGACGCTGTAGCTGGGTGATTGCAGTCAGAGTAGTGGTGTTTGGCGTCTGTACTACAGGTAAGAAGATGGGACTGTACCAAGGTGATTACTACATTCAGGACAATAAGTAGCTAGATGTAGGTGTGCAGAATCCCACTCCCAATATTGTCAGGGTCTCTCACCCCCTCGTGTTGCCGGCTGTCAGGCTCCCGCACCCCCTCGTGTCGTCAGCTGTCAGGCTCCCGCACCCCCTCGTGTCGTCGGCTGTCAGGCTCCCGCACCCCCTCGTGTCGTCGGCTGTCAGGCTCCCGCACCCCCTCGTGTCGTCGGCTGTCAGGGTCCCGCACCCCCTCGTGTCGTGGGCTGTCAGGCTCCCGCACCCCCTCGTGTCATGGGCTGTCAGGCTCCCGCACCCCCTCGTGTCATGGGCTGTCGGGCTCCCGCACCCCCTCGTGTCGTCGGCTGTTAGGGTCCCACACCCCCTCGTGTCGTGGGCTGTCGGGCTCCCGCACCCCCTCGTGCAATGGGCTGTCAGGGTCCCGCACCCCCTCGTGTCGTCGGCTGTCAGGCTTCCGCACCCCGTCGTGTCGTGGGCTGTCAGGCTCCCGCACCCCCTCGTGTCATGGGCTGTCGGGCTCCCGCACCCCTTCGTGTCGTCGGCTGTTAGGGTCCCACACCCCCTCGTGTCGTGGGCTGTCGGGCTCCCGCACCCCCTCGTGCAATGGGCTGTCAGGGTCCCGCACCCCCTCGTGTCGTGGGCTGTCAGGCTTCCGCACCCCGTCGTGTCATGGGCTGTCGGGCTCCCGCACCCCCTCGTGCCATGGGCTGTCAGGCTCCCGCACCCCCTCGTGTCGTGGGCTGTCAGGCTCCCGCACTCTCCCCTTGTCGTTGTCTGTGGAGAAGATTAATACATATTTTAATTTTTCAGATTTTCTCTTATAAAACAAGATCCCTGAGCTTCTGCCTTTGACCGAAAAAATGGCGTCTGACAAGTCGCTGCTGTCTGCAGAAATGAACACAAGCATGGAGGAAGCGCTGTATGAACAGATGCTGATGAAGGTACGAAAGATGAATTGGAGAGGCCAGCAATCACCGGGTGAATGTCTCCTCCGTCAGCCGCCGGGGGCGCTACAGTCTCCAACATTTACCTAATGTGTATTGTTGGCTTTAGACCCCTCATAGTTGTACTATTTTGGGGCAGGGAAAATCAGTTTGCAGAACCATCCTGTTCATGTTACTCACTGATTCTCACTTGTTGCCTCATTTCAGGCCAAACAGGAGATACAGAGCAGAATACCGAACTTACCAGAAAGCAGACAGATCAGACCCCAGCCGGGTGAGATGGGCGTCCTCTGATTATTATCCAGATTACTTTGTGCATATTATGTGACAGATACCACAGTGGGGCAGTGGGGTCTTATTGACTACAACGGTCACATGATGCAACCAATGTGGGGGTCACATTGTTTTTTCTTTTGCAGTTGATTACATGTAAATGCTGCTTGGCTTTTGCCGATTTTATTGTGTTTTTGTTCACTTTTTGTTTTTATTTTTGTGTTAGGTTTCTGCATTAAAACTCGCACATCCAAAAATACCGAAATCTTTATTAACATCTGCAAGTCGAACCAGATCCCAGCGCCCCCGGACCTGATGGAGCAGGAGTTAGTCAGCATCCTGGAATCTGATGATCCCTCCGGCTATCGAGTCCCCATGAGCCTTGGAGAGCCCCACGTTGAAGTTGATAATAGTACGTTTTTTTGTTTTTTTTTATTTAATACAGCGCGTCTCTTTTTAAAGGGGTAGTCCAGAGATATCCTTAAAGGGGTTAAAATAGCAAGTATTACAACTTACTAATCCTCAATGGTCAAAGGTGCCATCTCCACAGGTTCTGGTAGGTCCACTTCAGTTTGACATCTTGTTGTTGACTTTTGAACTTTTTTGGTTTAGATTTGGGACTTAAAGGGATTGTCCACTACTTGGAGTCCCCTTTAAGAACTTATACCACTTATTCATAGCAGCCCTACTAAGGTCAGTGGGTGAGTCGGCACCGCAAAGTATCTAAGTCCTGGTGCACTTTGTCCTACAGGTGGAGGCGGCTGCACGGCATACGACATAGTGATTAATGGCACCTTCTTTGAGAAAATTAAGGTAACTGCAATTGCTTATTCTGACATACGAGCTGTCTGCTCTCCTTTGTGTCAGCTCCTTACTTTGTATTTTTTTTTATTAGAATAATGAGCTTTTCAGGGAATTTTTTATCACCGTGGCCATGGATGGACAAGAGAACAAGTACGAAATGGAGCTGTCAAGAGGTAACGACCACATCACTGATATTTTCCTTGATTTTTCCATCGACCACACAAGGACTTGTTCCTTCATGGAGCAAGTTTACCATATAATATATTGAAAATGTTTATGTACCAACCTGTTGTATGGCACCGTATCAAATGCCTTTGAAAAGTCCAGATAGACAACACCAACTAAGTTTCCCTGGTCCAACCTAGAACTTACCTCCCATAGAATCTTTTCAGATTAGTTTGCAGGACAGATCCCTCATAATCATATGTATAGGTTATTCTTATTGAGGTGCTCCAGGTTAGTATCTCTTAGAAAACCCACAAAGATGTTGCCCACAGTACAAGTTAAACTTACCGGCCTATAAATTCCAGGCTCACATGTTATCCCCTTCTTGAATATTGGTACCACATTTGCTATGTGGGTGTAACGCTGGTGGATATAGACCCACTGCCCCACAGGAGGGTTGTGACTAGGTGTCTACTGGGTCTCCACTAGAACCTCTGGTGGTGAGGATAGACTGGGCTGCCGGTAGACACCAGGTACCACTTCAGGGCAGTCCCCGGGACTGCAGCAGCATTCCGGAGGTACCAGGGTACCAAATACAGGAGAGCTAAGATAAAGACTAGGTCAGACAGTCTGAGATCGGGGCAGGCAGCACAGGTTCAGGATAGAGAAAAATGGCAAGGGGGACAGGGGTTTTTGATACCAGAAAACTCTTTTAACGCTTGCAACCTCTGTTTCTTGACTGCAACTCAAACAGTCGAATCAGTCAGTAAGAATTTAGGGCACTTCCATTGTGATATTTTGCATCAGCATTTGTTAGCAGACGCCAGGAATGGATCCAAAACAGAAGAGGTGAAAGTGTTTCAGTTACTATTTTTCACTGTGTTTGTTCCCCTCTGGTTTTCAGCTTACAAATACTGATGTAAATTAGTGCCAAAAATACTCACTGTGTGAATGAGGCGAGGAAGCTGCTTGTAATACTGTAATAGAAGTCCTTATTCTGAGGATGAGTGCTGTAATTCTTGTCTTCTCTGCTCCATCAAACTCCCCAGAGCAGGGGCAACCCCTGGGGCAAAACTGCTGGCGGCAGATGTCCAGACGTATGACTCAGTGATGTTTGATGGACCCCAAATCCCAAACAAAATGAATCAGACACATACAAAATAAATACACAAAGCATTGCAATTAGGTGTCAAACGTTCTCAACTTTATTTAAATTTACATGACACCGAAAATGGCACAACCCTCGACTCACGAAGAGTCACCCTCCAGCGCTCAGGAGAGGAAAACCCCCTGTGGAGGAAACCTCTAGAGAACCATGGCTGGAGGGCTGCGCTTCCCTTGCGCTTAGAGAGTTAGTGCCGATATATGACGGAGTTTTAGAATTTGTACATATTTACAGAGAACGACATAACAAATATAGACTATAATTGTGATAAACTGGATGTGGGAGAGATCTGGCTGCGATATCTGTCACCACATTTATTGCTGGAACGAATTTAGTTGATCTGATTTCCCAGGTGGATCTACCACTTCTCCCTTACAGATCCAGCTCCGTCTCTCAAGAAGTTGGGTACTTGGTTAAAGGGGTTGCTCATTATGGATAACCCCTAATAGGATGAGTATCCCCTTCCCCTCCCAATTTATCACCCATTAAAGTCAAGGATCCATCCATGAACTCCCAAAGAAGAGCAGCTCTTTGTACATAGTAACAGAAGGGGATCCTGTTTTGGGGACCCCCCCTCTGTTACCTTCCCATGCCCCCGGGGTGTCTAAGAAGACAACCCCTTTCCCTGCTAGAACCTCCAAATTACACCAACGTTGGCACATTACGTGGGGTGGTCAAGCTCAAGGTCCTCAGGCGCATCATCAGTAATGGCGCTGATCGTGGCAGCGCGGCATTCTTTTATGGAATCTTCTTTATGACACTTGTTTATGCCCTCACAATAGTTGTCATGGTTACTACAAAGGCTATTACTGATGCAGGATCCAAGTATTAACCCTTTCATCATTGGTAATTCACTTTCATTATGGAGGCAACTAACTGCACTTGTTACCAAGCAGAAGTCTTATCATTACGGCTTCCCTTAGGCACCATAAGAAATACAGATTATAGAACATGCGTACAAGTGTTTCAGGAGTGTTTTGCACTTTTTAGATCCATAGATTGGGCTTATAACTAGCACTGTACAAAGCCAAAAATTAAGAGGAAATTACTTGTAAAATAATATTATAGGGAATTGCATTTCAAGCATTTTCCTAATGTGCATTCTACATACTTGCATAGTTGCATAGGTTGAAAAAGTTTGAACTTTAATGTCCTAGGTCTACCTCCAAAGTTATACATTTTCTATTACTAGATTATTTATAACCCACAATGTCATGTTTTGTTAAAAAAGTATCCAGCCCTTCTATAAATGCTGTTATACTATCTGCCATTACTATATCTTGTGGTTGGCATTCCACAGTCTGACTGCTCTATCTGTAAAGAATCCTTTCCTATTAAGTTGCCAGATTCGCCTCACCTCCGCTTGTTATGAATGTTCCTGGTGCTTTGTAAGGTCCTGGAAAGTGATAAGTCATGTGCCAGTACTATGCATTGACCACATATGTATTTATACATATAAATGTCTATTTATGAAGGAGATGATAATTACCCTTCATAGAGGTGTTATGATCATTCATAAATTGCTTTCATAGGTTTGATCTCCAGGATTAGGAGAGATTTGGGGTGTAAACTTAATAAACAATGAGTAAAACATCAAAGCAAACGAAAAAGGGTTTGTGACCCAAACTGGTAGGTGAGACCGGCTAGCCCCATATTATACGAGGTCACAACCAGGTTTCGCCTGAGGAGGGCAGCACTAATGAGTCCTCAGGAGCGCATAACCCTGAAATATGCAGCGATTCTACACTACCCATTATAAAAGGGTAATATGCTACTTACTACCATGTTTTAGCTAAGATACAAGGCATACTTGTAAGGAGAGATGAAAAAGGTGATGGGGAACAACATATAAATATACTGAGGAACGCTATACACTAGTGGCCAAAATTGAGTCAACACCCCCAAGATTTACGAATTTTTAGCATTTTGCCAATACAAATACAAATTTCATGAATGTTTTTGATTTCACAGTAAAGTTTTTAAGTAGAAATAAAATCTCATATAGAAACACAATATTAGCAGGAAATTTGTTCATTTGTCAACAAATTGGACACTATTGTCACTCAGATGACTGTGGGAGAAAAGCCATTTATTTGTCCTATTTTCATATCTAACACTAAATGTTATTACTCAGTTGGACAGCCCTTGGCCTTGATGACTGCCTGGCATCTACTTGGCATGCTATCTACCAGTTTGTGTAAATCAGATGGTGTGATGATATGAAGCCATGATTTGATGATGGCTGCAATGAGTTCCTGCTTGTGTGAAGCCCGCTGTTTTGACACCTCTCTTTTGAGGCGAGCCCAGAGATTCTCAATAGGATTGAGATCTGGGCTGTTTCCTGGCCAATTCAATAGCTGGATATTTTTGTCCTTGAACCAAGAGAGACATTTTTTAGCTGTATGGCATGGGGCTCCATCTTGCTGAAAAATAAACGGTGTCCCTTCACTAAATACATCATGTGCCGAAGGAATGAGTTTAGGCTGAAGGACTTCCTTGATGTCCTTTTCAGCATTAACTGTTCCTTCAATTACCTGCAGCCTACCACCTGCATCTCTGGACACGCAGCCCCCTACCATAACACTCAGAGGATGCTTCATGGTGGGTACTGTACCCTCTGACAACCAGTCCTCTCCAGGTCGTCGTCGAACGTAGCAGACACCGTCGCTGCCAAACATGGGTAGGCGTGTCTCATCGCTCCATATAACATTTCTCCATTGTTCAGTGGTCCATTTACAATGTTCTTTGGCCCACTGCAGACGTTTCTGACGCTGTGAGGCATTCAAAAATGGCTTTTACCTGGTATTCTGGCTCTTAACTCCGCTTTTACCAATCGTCGTCGAATCGTCCGATCGGACACTGTCAAGGGAAGAACATTTCTGCACAAAAAACGTGTCGCTCGGCAGGAAAATCCCCTTGATATTGCGTTTTTTGAGATTTTTTTTTTCCGTTCTTTAGAAACGCTGCAAAAATACTGAAACAATAAACATGAAACTGCTTCAAATCTGCAAGGATTCACTATTCCTGCTTTTCCTGGTACTATCAAACATAGCATTTTTGGGAACTTGGAGCTCTATATTACAAATATGTCCGTCCCTCCAGTTGAAAGAAATTAACATTTTCCTGGAGGGAAGTTTATATTTTACATTATGTCAGTTTTTGTCTATCGATGATAAAGTGCAGTTTGCAGCAATTTTTATTGTGACATATACCCAAATCATTCACGAAAATATTTCACATTCAACGCGCGTCGGACGGGCCTGCGTGCTCTCACATGCCAGGGCTGAGTTTCAGTTCCAGTCCGACCCTGTTAATCATCTATAGTTTCCCTTCAGAGTGGAAAATGCTGAAAAATCGGAAGTTCCTGGGATCCATTTTTGAACAGAATATCAGAACCAAATCAAAACCGATGATTCAGGGAATGGACACAATGTCCCAACTCTAAGGTACAAGTCTATGGCATACAGTCTGTAAAAGACGACAGAGTAGGCTGCTGTTGAGCATCGGCGGCTTCTCTGATGTTCCTCGCTCATCTATGCAGTACATGGTCGGCCATTCAATTGATTGGATGTCTTATAATACCACATTTCCCCTAGGGACACAAAGTATGAAGAGCTCCACTCCTCCTGGTGATAGGTTATACCCAACAGATGGGGCAGCGCCACTCCTCGTGGTGATGGGTTACACCCAACAGATGGGGGAGCGCCACTCCTTGTGGTGATAGGTTATGCCCAACAGATGGGGGAGCGCCACTCCTCATGGTGATGGGTTATACCCAACAGATGGGGGAGCGCCACTCCTCGTGCTGATGGGTTACACCCAACAGATGGGGGAGCGCCACTCCTCATGCTGATGGGTTACACCCAACAGATGGGGGAGCGCCACTCCTCGTGCTGATGGGTTACACCCAACAGATGGGGGAGCGCCACTCCTTGAGGTGATGGGTTATACCCAACAGATGGGGGAGCACCACTCCTCGTGGTGATGGGTTATACCCAACAGATGGGGGAAGTTACAGAATGGCTTGTTATGGTGCAAGAACATTGTGGACATTGTTTTTTTGGTTTTTTTTTAACTATTTTGCCTTTATGTTCTTTGTTTTTTTCCTACAGACCCTCCCAGCTAATGTGGCACCCCAGGGGTCTGGTTTCCACAGTAATGTAATGTTATGTCTGAGAGCAGGTGGGAGGTCCTTTGGTCAGGGATCCTGTGCATGCCACACCTCCTGCCCAGTCTTGGGAGGGGAAGGACTTCCCCTATATAAACCCGGGGCTGAGGCAGGGTTAGAGAGTTCTGAGAGAAGAAGACAGGGAGCAGAGCTGCTCTATGGGCTCTGCTCCACAGGCAGGCCCTGGCTGGGGCCTGAGCCTGGAGAAAGAAGACAGAACAAGAGTAGAGAAGAGAAGCAGCATAGCAAGAAACATCAGGAGCTCTGTGGGGAGCAGTGTTACAACGAGTCAGGGGCTGGCAGCTGCAGAGCTCGCCCTGACTGAGAAGATTTCTTACCGGACCCGGAGTCCGAGGCTGTGGGGACTAACTCCTACCCAGCAGCAGAAACCGTCCGGCAGAGGATTTCAGGTCCTCTGGCCCAGAAGCCCGAAGGCACGGTCACACGCGTGGGACCAGCACCGCCATCGTGGAGCGGAAGCCATTAGAAGGCCCTGAGTCACCGGCCATACGGGTGAGCACCACACGGTACACTCAGGGACGTGGGCTACTTATACCCGCCTCTAGCAAGGTAGCCAGAAGAGTACAGTTAGTCTGGGAGGCCTACAACTCCGCCTGGCCAGGGGAGATCCCATCTGCTCAAGGACTGACCAGGCCCCAATCGCTAGCCAGTACTCCGGGAGGGTCTATCTTTGTCACCAGTAAAGACCCTGAACTACACAGTACCGTCTCCGAGTGGTTCCTGCTACCCCCATCATCCACGTCGGCTGCCCTGAGGCCATACCCCTCCCGTTGGGGGTTATACCATCCACGCTGCACAATCCTACCACCGGCCTCAGCGGTCTGCCCTGCAGCAGCAGCTCCCTGGCTGCACTCAACGGGTGGCGTAGTCATCTAACATCTACTGCTATAACATCGCCACTTAGTCTGACTCCCTGGGCACGGACCAGGTCACCGCCACGAGACTACAACCCTCAACAGATCCGGCTCCGGGTAAGCCCCCGTGTGCGAGACGCTACGCGACACAGCAGGCCCAGGGGCGCGTCAATTTTGGCGTAGTCGGCAGGATACGTGCCCGCAACCACCGGGTACTGCGTGCCTGAAAAAGAGACTTTTAAAACTTACCTGTGGTGAAGATTCCCGCCATCCGGCGCCATCTTCAGCCTTCTTCCCGCCATCGGTGAAGATTCCCGCCATCAAGCGCCATCTTCAGCCTTCTTCCCGCCATCCGTGGAGTTTTCCCGCCATTGGACGCCATCTTGAGGACGCCGCGCGGGAAGAAGAGGGGCGTGGACTCCGAAAGCGCGCGAGAACTGAAGCCCCGCCTCACGTCCGGACGTTGCGTAAGGTCCTGGAAGGAGCCCAGCAGACGCCGACGTCACAGGAGCGCGACGGAAGGTCCTCAACCCTGACGATCCACTGCGGAGCCGCGGCCTACGGAAGAGGATCATCGCAAGGTAGGCCACGGTCCACTAGGGGGGAGGAAGATGTCGGATACGGAGGAGAGCTTCACTGCCTCAACCCCCGCCAGCGTCACCGCTGCTGCAGTTATGCCCTTCACCATGCCCTATATCCCGGGAGCAGCTTGGCTACCCCAGTACTCAGGGGAGTCACATACCCTGCATGACTTTAGAGAAAAGCTGGATAGCCTCTTCCAGGTGTACCCCCTCACAGAAGAGCAAAAAGTGAGCATCCTGGTGGCCCAACTAACCGGGGCAGCCAAAAGGGAAGTAAAATCCTGGCCACCTGGGAGGAGGACTGTCGCAGGAATACTAACCCGGCTGAGGGACACCTTTGATGCCCGCACCTCAGCCGAGATCAAGCTTAGATTCTACGGGTGCAAACAGCGGGCACATGAGAGTATAAGGGACTATGCCCTGAACCTACAAGAGGACCCGGACGGGTCTGAAGACTATCCTCAGGAGGAGACAAGGAGAGGACACCGCTGCTGAAGGGAAGTAGCATAAACTGAAACTGTAAATAGTTACTCGTTAGGGTACAAGAACTGCTGCTAACTAAAATATGGTCCCCGTTGGGACAAGTGTGAACTGTTTCCCGTGTGTCCCTATCCCTTACCAGGCTGAGGACTGTGAGCAGCCATTCCTTATTCCCACAGGCTGAGGACTGTGAGCAGCCATCCCTTATCCCCACTGGCCAAGGACTGAGAGCGGCCACCCTGTACATAGTTGGAGCGTAACCCGGGATGGACTAAAGACTGTTAAGGACTCGGGGCAGGACAAACCCCTACCTGGTTACGTCTCCCTGTTTTGGTGAAATGGACACCTTGCTTTTCTTCAGAGACTGCACCCGGTTGCGGACACGCCGTGACCATCTTTATGTGATTTTCTTGTTGTATTATTAATGTTTATATCTTGTTATGTTTTTCTAAAATTTGTTTAGTCCCGGAGTACTAAATTTTACTAGGGGGGAATGTGGCACCCCAGGGGTCTGGTTTCCACAGTAATGTAATGTTATGTCTGAGAGCAGGTGGGAGGTCCTTTGGTCAGGGATCCTGTGCATGCCACACCTCCTGCCCAGTCTTGGGAGGGGAAGGACTTCCCCTATATAAACCCGGGGCTGAGGCAGGGTTAGAGAGTTCTGAGAGAAGAAGACAGGGAGCAGAGCTGCTCTATGGGCTCTGCTCCACAGGCAGGCCCTGGCTGGGGCCTGAGCCTGGAGAAAGAAGACAGAACAAGAGTAGAGAAGAGAAGCAGCATAGCAAGAAACATCAGGAGCTCTGTGGGGAGCAGTGTTACAACGAGTCAGGGGCTGGCAGCTGCAGAGCTCGCCCTGACTGAGAAGATTTCTTACCGGACCCGGAGTCCGAGGCTGTGGGGACTAACTCCTACCCAGCAGCAGAAACCGTCCGGCAGAGGATTTCAGGTCCTCTGGCCCAGAAGCCCGAAGGCACGGTCACACGCGTGGGACCAGCACCGCCATCGTGGAGCGGAAGCCATTATAAGGCCCCGAGTCACCGGCCATACGGGTGAGCACCACACGGTACACTCAGGGACGTGGGCTACTTATACCCGCCTCTAGCAAGGTAGCCAGAAGAGTACAGTTAGTCTGGGAGGCCTACAACTCCGCTTGGCCAGGGGAGATCCCATCTGCTCAAGGACTGACCAGGCCCCAATTGCTAGCCAGTACTCCGGGAGGGTCTATCTTTGTCACCAGTAAAGACCCTGAACTACACAGTACCGTCTCCGAGTGGTTCCTGCTACCCCCATCATCCACGTCGGCTGCCCTGAGGCCATACCCCTCCCGTTGGGGGTTATACCATCCACGCTGCACAATCCTACCACCGGCCTCAGCGGTCTGCCCTGCAGCAGCAGCTCCCTGGCTGCACTCAACGGGTGGCGTAGTCATCTAACATCTACTGCTATAACATCGCCACTTAGTCTGACTCCCTGGGCACGGACCGGGTCACCGCCACGAGACTACAACCCTCAACAGATCCAGCTCCGGGTAAGCCCCCGTGTGCGAGATGCTACGCGACACAGCAGGCCCAGGGGCGCGTCACTAACTCCAAGCAAGTCCCTCATCTCAGAAGTTGAAAGGTTTGGGTTACTTTGAGGTTTAATGCATGCATTTACTTTTTTTAGAATCCCATCTTACAAAAGATATAGGATATCCAACTTCTTGGACTCCAAGAATAAGGGGGCTGCAGCCTGGAAGTAACCCCGCTGCCCTTTTTAAAGAATATGCTGGAGTGGGGCAGCTACCCGGATATTCACTGTGCAGGAGAACTGCAGCTAAGCCCATTCACTTTTCTGGATCTATGCTGTCGTTCCGCTGCACAGTGGAGGCCATGATGCCAATGTGCAGGGAATGACTGTGAAAGGGGCTGTTCCTCATTACAAGCTTCAGTGCCACTTTATTATATTAGAGATTGACCCCAACAGATCATAAATTGATGGTGTACTCTTTAATATACTGCTTCCTTCCTTTTTTTATCAGTTCACCCGTGAAACCAGATTACATGATTGTGGCGGAACCTCCTGTAGGACACCCAAGTTTTCTGGTGGCTGAAATCTCTTTACCTAAAGTGGTGAGACCCTCAGATGTGGTTTAGGATTGTGATCTTTTTGCATTTCATGTGATTTCCAATAGTCTTCCCTTATTAAAAGTCTGTGCCAACCTCGTGCTACCAGTCCTCCTCTGCCAACTTTTATCATCACAGCTTTGATGTGTCCACAGTAGCCAATTGCTGGCAGTTGTGACACATTTGCTGGATGATGATGATATAATTTTTTTTTCATACCATGGTGGGTTGTTTGCAAGCTATTGGAATGGGAAAGAATGACTCTGTCACCAGAGAACGACTGTTCAAACCAAGCACAGACGCCCGGTGCTTCACAGCGGGACCAGTCATTTATATAAACCTTCCCCCCTGCTTGTTTCCCCTCCATCTCCACCATCACCTCTTCTTTGACAGTTCTGGCTTCATAGATCCAGAGAGGAGATAGAGGGAAAACAAGCTGGTGGGAAGATGTATATATTATACTAGATGGTGGCCCGATTCTAATGCATCGGGTATTCTAGAATAGGTATGCGGCCGACCGGGCGCAATGAGCAGAGCTGTGTTTAAATTTTGCGCCAAAATCGCTGATTGGTCACGGTTGCCGGCCTCGACCAATCAGCAAAGCGGTGTTAAAATTTGGCGCCTAAATCGCAGATTGGTCACGGCCGGCGGTCACGACTAATCAGCAGAGCGGGGTTTAAATTTGGCGCCAATAATGCTGATTGGTCGCGGCCAGCGAACGTGACCAATCAGCAGAGCGGTATTTAAATTTGGCACCAATAATGGTGATTGGTCGCTGCCGTGACCAATCAGCAGAGCTGTGTTTAAATTTGGCACTAATAATGCTGATTATTCACGACCGGTAACCGCGACCAATCAGCAGAGCGGTGTTTAAATTTGGCGCCAATTTCTCTGCTTGGTCGCGGCTGGCCACTGCAACCAATCAGCGAAACGGTGTTTAAATTTGGCGCCAATATGGCTGATTGGTCACGGCCGGTGGTTGCGACTAATTAGCAGAGCGAGATTTAAATTTGGCGCCAATACTGCTGATTGGTCGCGGCCGGCGACCGCGACTAATCAGCAGAGCGGTGTTTAAATTTGGCGCCAATATTGCTGATTGGTCTCGGCCGTCGACCGCTACCAATCAGCAGAGCGGGGTTTACATTTGGCGCCAAAATTGCTGATTGGCGCGTCCACCAGGTGCGAACAATTAGCAGAGCGGGGTTTAAATGTGGAACCAAGATCGGTGATTGGTCGCGGCCGATATTTAAAATTGGCGCCTAAATTGGTGATTGGTCGCGGGCAGCGCCCGCGACCAATCAGCGATTTTTAACACAAATGGACCTTTGTAACACCATGCGGATACTGTGGGGACATCAGCGGCTAGGGTGTGAAGGGAGACCGGGGAGCGGCGCTGCGGGTCAGGATACTTCTGCTCCGAGCGCCCGCTCATGTCCCGGGTTCTCCGAGCGGAAGTACCCGCACAGGCAGCGCCGCTGACATCCATGCGGCTAGGGTGTGAAGGGAGGACCGTGGAGCGGCGCTGACATCCAATTGGTCGCGGCCGCTATTTAAATCTGCCGCACAAATCGGTGATTGGTCGCTGTCTTGGCCCGCGACCAATCACTGATCTTGGCGCCAAAGTTAAACACTATTGTGCTGATTGGTCGTGGACGCTGCCCGCGACCAATCACCGATTTGGGCGCCAAATTTAAATATCGGCCGCGACCAATCACCGATCTTGGCTCCAGATTTAAACACCGCTGTGCTGATTGATCGCGGCCGATATTTAAATTTGGCGCCCAAATCGGTGATTGGTCGCGGTCAGCGCCCGCGTCCAATCAGCACAGCGGTGCTTAAGTTTTGCGCTAAGATCAGTGATTGGTCGGGTCCGAAGACCGCGACCAATCAACGAATCGTCTTGGTGAGGACCGGGGAGCTGCGCTGCCTGTGCGGCTACTTACGTTGCGAGACCCCGGGACATAGCGGGCGCTCGCAGCAGAAGTATCCCGACCCCCAGCGCCGCTCCCCGGTCCTCCCTTCCGCATGGAGGTCAGCGGCGCCGGCGGTCCTTCCGCTGCTACCGGCCGGGAGATAAGCGCCTCGCGCCGCTCATCTCCCTGCTGCATCTCCGTCCCGCAGATGGGTCCAGCGGTAGGGTTCTTTCTGCTGTTGCCGGCCGGGAGATGAGCGCCTCGCGGCGCTCATCTCCCGGCTGCATCGCCGCTCCGCTCCGTCCCGCAGATGAGCCGCTAACGGCCGCCATCTTTTTTCAGAAATCCCGCGGCGCTGATTGGCCGCTGCCGGACCAATGAGCGACGCGGGATTTCCTGGACAGACAGACAGACAGACGGGATAAGACGATTATATAGTAGATTATTTAATTATATAGTGCCATTGATTCCATGGCGCTGGTGCATATAAATGATGTTATAATGATGATATAAATGATGAAAGAGGCTTGTTGCGATAGTGTAGAACACGCCGCTCTTTATTTTTTCTATATTAATGCGACATTTGGAGGAATCGCACAGAAAATGCTTTAAATGTATTTATTTTTTAATTTGATTTTTCTCATGTCCATGATTCACATTGTGTTAAATGAGGCATAATGAAGATTAAGAATGTTTCAGCTGTATCCTTCATCAGACAGGATAATGTAGCTTAAGGGGACCCACTTGGTTAAATATAGGGGTCAGTTCTGGTCTTCCCAAAAAGCAGATTAAGTAGTCACCACACGGGAATCTGGTGATTACTGGGTTTGCTTTTGGGGACCCCAGATTTCTTCATATAACCGACTGGGCCTTCTGCCTAATGAAGGCTACATTATCTGAAATTCTGGTACCATTCATTATGCCTCACTTAAAGGGGTTGTCTGGCACTTTAATATTGATGATCTATCCTAAGGATATTCCATTAGTATTAAAGTGGTGGACAACCCCTTTTAATGCCGTGTGAATCATAAAAAATATTTGAAGCATTTTCTGTGAGCAGTTACTCCAAGTGTCAGATTTAATGTATGAGACGTCTGGAGCTACACAGTAACTTCTAGTTGGCCACATATCAAGATAAAAGTTTAGATTTTTGTGCACTTGTTGGTTACAACTTTCTTTCCCGTACAGAAGCATTCAGCGACATAAGCGTTGTTACCACGCTGGTCTTCTCTTTATAGTCTTCTGCTAGATCTCGTGTTGGACTTGGGTGAAGACAGAATAGTCTTAGTTGGACGTCCCGATTTGTATCATCTAGACGTCTTCATTCCTTACAATATCATCCAAGAACAAAGTGGAGCTCAGTTCAACAAGGACAGTAAGGTGAGACAATAAAGCAAAGTTGGACATGTCTTATAGCCCATTCTGAAATCTCCTTCTTAAAGAGGTTCTCTGAGAAAATGTATAAAATAAAATTTTAAAAAATGTATACATTTATTTAGCAAAAATAAATTGTTTTAATTAGGGGATAATTCTATGTGAATACTTTTATGCCCAAGAATGGCAAAAGTATTCTCGGAGTGATACCTTTACTGGCTAACCAGAAAAAAAATATATATATGCAAGCTTTCAGAGCACAGAGGCTCCTTCTTCAGGCAATATTACAAATGAATTCATAACATTTGTAATCCTGCCTGAAGAAGGAGCCTGTGTGCTCTGTAAGGAGATTTTTGTGTACTCATCGTCAAATCTCTTTCTCTTAGCCTCTAATTGGGGGACACAGGACCTTGGGTGTTATGCTGCTGTCCACTAGGAGGCGACACTAGGCTTAATCTGAAAAAGATTAACGGTGGCTCCTCCTCTGCAGTATACACCCCCTGACGGCATCAGCCATGTTCAGTTTTGTGCAAAAGCAGTAGGAGGAACGTAACATGAATAACATAATTATGCCTATAAGAAGGCTACCGCCCAGTGGAGAATGTGTGTCACTTCTCGCATCGCCTGGGCACTGCGGGTCCCCCCTTGGTGATTTACGTATGCCACAGCCGTGGCATTGTCTGACTGTACTCTGATGTGAGTGGCTGCCAGTAAATGATGGAAGGCTCTCAACGCCAGGAGAATGGCACGAATATCCAAGATGTTGATGGGCATGGTCGCTTCTGTTGGGGACCACTTGCCCTGTGCTCTGTGGTGCAGGTGTACCGCATCCCAACCCATCAGGCTCGCATTGGTGGTCAGAACCTTCCATTGACTCGTGAGAAAGGATTTCCCCTTTGTTAGCGAGGTTGGTTTGAGCCACCAGTGCAGGGATCTCTTGGTTGATGACGTCAACTGAAACTCCCTGTCGAGGGAAAAAGGATTCCTGTCCCATGACTTGAGGATGGCTAGTTGGAGAGGCCTGAGGTGAAGCTGGGCAAATGGGACCGCTTCTATTGCCGCCACCATCCTACCAAGGACTCTCATGGCAAACCGGAGAGACTGAGGGGGTTTGCGAAGTAGGATGCGGACCCCTATTCGGAGAGGCAGTGCTTTGTCCTTGGGGAGGAGTACTAGACCCTTGAGGGTGTTGGATAACATTCCCAAAAAGGTCAGAGATTGACTCGGGGTTGGTGATGACTTTTTCAAGTTGAGCCGGTGCAATTGGTATATGGAGGCATGCGTCTTGAAAGTCTATGGAGGCGAGAAATTCTCCCGTCTCCATGGACGCAATGATGGACCGAAGGGACTCCATGCGAAAGTGACGTACCCGTACTTATTTGTTGAGCTGTTTTAGATCCAATATGGGCCGTACACTGCCTCCTTTTTTGGGGACTACGAATAGATTTGAGCAGAACCCTTGGAAGCGCTTGGCCGTAGGGACCGTTACTAAGACACCTGCTTGGAGAAGTAATGAAACCGCGTGGTGGAAGGCACGAGCCTTGGCTGGCGGTTTTGGGGGAACAGACAGGAAGAATCTGTTTGGCGGGTTGGAAGTGAACTCTATCTTGTATCCTGAAGACACTAGTTCCCTGATCCACCTGTCTTCTGTAATAGGCAGCCAGAGCTGGTGAAAGAGCAAAAGACGGCCGCCTACAGGTGGGGTGTCTTCCAGAGTTCGTGAGTCATGATGAGGAGGAAGTGCAAGACTTTCCTCCCTTAAATTTTGACTGGCCTGCCTTTGTTTGCCAGGTTTTGTCCGACTTTTGCGTCGACCTCGAGTTGTCCCAGCGTGGAGCGCGGCTGTTATTCTTTGCTGGTCGTGAGACGGATCAGCCGGAAGAGTTCCGAAAGGATCGGTAACGTGCCTGATTGCGCTTTTTGTAAGTGTGTTTGGGCTTCAGTTGGGGGAGAGAGATACTTTTACCCCCGGTGGCGTTGGATATCATTGTGTCCAACTGTTCACCGAAAAGCCGACCACTGAGGTACGGGAGGTGAGTGAGGGACTTCTTTGAAGCTGCATCTGCTTTCCATTCCTGCAGCCAGAGGATACACCGAATTGTGATGAAGCTATCCCGGCTGCACCCATTGCAGAATCCAGAGCTGCATGGAGCTTGTAATCTACCACGACTGCTATTTGGGCCGCTTGGTCCGACAGTTCAGGGGTAGGTATTTTGTAGGCCAGTTTGTAAATTTTGGGCCCAGGCCAGGATTGCCTTGGCAGCCCAAAAAAACTGAGGCGAACGTGAGAGCCAGGGAGGCCCCTGCGGCCTCGAAAATTGAACGGGCCATGCGTTCCACCTGCCGGTCTGCTGTGTCCCTGAGGGTTGAGCTATCTGGCAGAGAAAGTGCTGCTAGTCTGGAGACTGGAGGATCCACTTCAGGTGGATCTGTCCACTTTTTGGTGACCTCCTGTGGAAAGGGGTACCGCGCCTCCAGATATTTGCGATTAGTAAACTTTTTCTCAGGTTGTGAGAACTGCTTTTTAAGGATCGCCTTAAACTCTGGGTGGTCAAAGAACACCTTAGGCGGTTTCAGGACTCCTTCAAAGGAAATTTTATGTCCTGGTGTCTCCAGGGGTGGATCGGAGATGTCCAGCACCCAATGGATAGATGAGATTAAATCATCAACTAGCACTGTATTGCCCGGGCGAATAGGGATCAGGGACCCTTCGGTTTCCTTGTCTGAGTCTGAATCACAGATGTCTTCCGAATCCTGTATCTCGCTAAGGCGACTCCTGCTGGGAGAACCGGAGCGGAGACCTTCTCTGGTCGGGGATGGCTGTGGGGATCTGCGTTGTCTGTCCCTGTCAGGGGACGGTCTAGATGAGCTGTGAGTACGGTGTCTCACACTGGAAGGGGATGACCGTGTGGTATGGGATGATGCAGATGGGGCCAGCGATGCAGAGTGGCTTTGCAGAGGGGGCCAGCAATGCAGAGAAAGTTATAGACTTCACAGCCGAGTCGAGACTGTAGCTGTAATTTTATCCCACCTTAGTGTGCTGTAGTACAGCGCCGGTAAAATCCAAGATCCTGTGCTCCCCAGAGACCAGCTGGCGACCGGTATGTGAAGCGTTAACTTCCTTCCGTTCTCCCTCTGCTGGTTAATGGCCGCCGGAGTGTGGAGAAGAAAGGGGGCGGAGCGCTGGAAAGGCGGCCGTATTGCTAGAAAGCGCGCCCTTTCAGTTCGTCTCCGCCCCCTGTATGACACTGTGTAGTGTCATATTGGTCATCCGGGGGGCGGGGCGCGGAGAGTGGGCGGCGGCTTCAGCTAGGCGGTGTAAATTTAGAATGTATGCCGGCGCGGTAGTCCGAGGGGGTACCGGATCTGAATCGGACCCCCCCCCCGGTTTTTAATGGCAGGAAAGGCGGTGGGATACTATATTAAAAGGGAGCCCTTAAAGGGTTCCTCTGAGGCACTGTAGCGCTGGTGCCGGCAGAGAGACAGAGCTGAAGCCAGCCTGTGTCTCTGTGTGCCCTTCTGCCAGTACTGTCCCCCGGTCCATCAGGAGTCTGCAGCGGAGCTGCGATTCCTGAACGTTGGTGCAGAGCGACAGCTACTGGGAGCTATATATTGCTGTCTGCACAAATCCTACCTGCGGTGTCTAAACCTAATGCCCCCATGAGGGGGATTGGGGAGTGTCAGGCAAAATGTATTTTTGTCCTAGTTTTAAAAATGAGAGATGTCTTAAATCTCCATCCCCTGCTCATTTAGAATGGTCCTACATAGAATTCACTCTTGCTTTCCCCAAACAAGGAATTTTTATTACCGCCATAAAACCTCAGCCAGAGCAAGCATACTGGTGTAAACTGGAAATTCCCTCCAAAATCCTATTGTCTAACTGTACAAACTTTTAATGTCGAGTTTAATAATGCACATGACTGTCACAAACACAGGGACCACATTTTTGGGATGTTCACCTTTTTCCAATTATGCCGGTATATCTTACATAACTGGGAAACCACCAGAAACCCAGGAAATGGGTTCTGATATTTGATATCCATCTTCATGAATATTGGTGACGGCAAACATGATGTATCCATCTTGGATGTGAGACCCCCCCATACCAAGATATGAAATCTGAAGGCTTTTTATGTCTTAGGCAGCTGGGTGGGTTCACAAAACCGTGTGAGGTAAACAACATGGGTGTCTCCTAGTGTTTTGGCCCCTTACTAAAAACCAGAACGGACATTTTACTTCATTCTTAACCAGGGACGTCAGACGCAAGCACTCTTCGCTGCATGGAGGAATCACACCTAGTTTCCGGGGAGCCGTGCACCCCACACAAACTGAGACCATCACCTCGTGGCGCAGGTTTTGCTATTATTTACCCCTTGTATTTTAATAACTGTTTTATGCATATATGTAAATTGTCTCTTTTATAAAATCTTGTATATCTTTTGTAAACACTGCCCACTTTCGGGAGTATTTCATTATTATTTACCAGCTTCGTTCTTCTTGTCCTATGTCGAGCAAACACGTTCCTCACCCGCTAATTCACGTTACCTAACAGGTACCCGATCAACCTGTTAAGCGATCGGTGGTGGCAGTATACCGGTATTTGTGATATTGTGGTTTGAGGGTGGCTGGACGGAGGTATATATACGTTCCTGGAAGGAACTGGTGGTATATATACGTCCTGTCACATCACGTGCCACAATAGTCGACATAAATTAGAGCAGCTGCGCCCGTGCTTATCCTCGGTCAATACCGTGGTTGACCAGCAGGATAAGGGGGCGCCAGAGGGCTGCAAGGTCTGACCAAGTGTTTTTCGTGACAGGGAGGGTGCTGCCTTCACAGTCAGGAGGCTGTAATCCTCCCTCGACCTGAACCCAAGACCAAAAGGAATTGGGGAAGGAGGGGGGGTCTCAACTTCGAACCAACACCCGAGGGGCTGGGGAAGGAGCGACATGGTAAGGAGACGTCTCGACTTCAACTGTGCACCCCTAGAAGGGGGCAGAGGAGGAGCCATGCCGGGGGTCTCTCCAGAGACCCACTTATCTTCAATTGTAACTCCATGGAAAAAGAAAAAATCAGAAAAAAATGGAGTAAAAATCTTTAGGTGTGCCTTCTTGCGACACTAAGCAAAAAACTGAACATGGCTGACGCCGTCAGGGGGTGTTTACTGCCGAGGAGGAGCCACCGTTAATCTTTTTCAGATTAAGCCTAGTGTCGCCTCCTAGTGGACAGCAGCATAACACCCAAGGTCCTGTGTCCCCCAATGAGGCGACAGAGTAATATATTTTTTTCTGGTTAGCCAATAAAGGTATCACTCCGAGAATACTTTTGCCATTTTTGGGCATAAATGTATTTACATCAAATTTTCTGGCTAGCACGGTACCACAATATAAATTTGTACTGTACATCGCAATTACAGGATAATAATTGCTTATGGACATAATGGCCAACGATGTCAGCAGCCATCCATCCTAGATGGGTGAAGGTAAACTGTTTGAGACGGACATCTCTGACCTACCTGTCTTAATCAAGAATTTGCATCTATGTCATCGATTGACTGACTGATCACGTCCATGAGTCAACATGCTGTAAACCTGTCATGATGAGTGAGCAGATAGATAAGTTCCTGTCAGGGTGAGGGGCAGCATCCTATCACAACATATAGTTGCCCAGAGACATCTGAATGCATCGGCTTTCCTTTATGCCATTCATCAAACATGTCGTATATTTTGTGTATAGCGAGTCACAAGCCTCGCACTGCTCTGCGTCTTATCATTGGTTCTATGAGCTGCAGTAAAACGTGACGTATATTCCAGGTGCTGACGATCACGATGCCGGTCCAGCCAGCATAGCGGTGGGCTCAGAAGATCAGCTTTGGAAAACGTTCCTCTTATATAGATCCTGTGGATCCTACTTACATTCGCTGCTGTTTACATTGTATGCTTACAATTCTATTTAGACTTCAATATGACTCCAGAATAAATTTTTGTCTTTCTTATACTTGCCGTATATTTTTCCCAAGGAGGGAGTTTAGGTATTGTGCTTTTTTCTTTTTTTTTTTTTATTTCTACTGTAATATTTCATAATATCTGTGAATAAGTCTTGAAAATAATTTGCATTGAAAAGGTTGAGATCCTCTGAATCTACATGGATTTTTAGGAATTAAAAATCTACAGCAGTAAATCTGCAGCAGAATTTAAATTTTGCACCATGTCTGGATTTAGTAGCAGCTGCCCCTTTAAATGGAATATGTCAGCAGGTTTTTGCTACCCCATTTGAGAGCAGCATAATCCGAGGCCCTGATTCCAACGATGTATCACTTACTGGGCTGCTTGGTGTTATTTTGATAAAATTACAGTTTTTTTTTCTCATGCAGATCTCTGAATGCTGAGCTCTGTATAATAACCCCACCCACACCACTGATTGGCAGTTTATATACAGTGTACACAGAAAGCTGCCAATCAGTGGTGGGGGGCGTGGTTGGACTACGTGGCAGCAGGTTTACTAGTCCTCTAGTGATAATCTTCTGCTGATAAAAGTGTGATTTTTATCAAAACTACAACAAGCAGCCCTGTAAGTGAGACGTCCCTAGAATCAGGGTCTTTGTCTCTACATCATGCTGCTCTCAACAACAACCAATATATAGTACATCCGACAAGGGGTCAATGTGTTAAAAAAGAACTTTATTATAACAATTTGGGTACATGGCGGCAAAAGAAAAGAGCACACACACATATATATAGTAATACCATATAATAGTGAGGAGGTATAATGTAAATATTTGAATTGCAGAGACATCAGGGCTGGATAGTAGTAGCTCCAATTGTGCTAATGCATACTGATAGTATATCCTAGGTCACATAGTAAAAGGATATAATCCTAAATAATAAAAGCCAATATAGGCATTCCCAAGATAATGACCTTTTGGTATATACATATATCAAGGGTTGTATTATATCCAAGTAGGTTAATTCCCAAGTAACAATAATGTTGCATTGGATTCATTCATACCTGGTATATATTGTCTGCACGTCTTGCAATAGCTCTGGGCTCAATGGTCCTACTCCTAGTGTGGCGCTCACCCCATCATGCTGCTCTCAGAATAGCCAAGAAAAACCTGCTGACAGATTCCCTTTACAAATAGCTGAAATGGCTCCTAGATACCAGAGAAGGAAAACTTTATTAAAACGGTTTTGTTTCCTAAATAGAAAAGCAAATTAAACACCACTGGATAATGTGGTGTGTGAAACCGTCCATTGGATTGCTGTTTCGGGTGGGCTCAGGAGCAGAGCCCCCATCCTACACAGCCGACATCTTGCTGTGACAGCAGCGGCCAGAGCGGAGCGTGAATCACTGCTGTTTAACCATTTATATGCCGTCAATCACTGATGACAAGTTAAATAGCGCAATCGCCGGTACGCTATGCAATGTTACTAGAATTTTTTTTTTTACTTTTCCATCTCCTTGAATTACTTGTTGTGGTTTGCGGATCCATTGACTGGCCAAGTGGAAGGGCTGCAGCCGATCATTCATGTACGTAGCAGATACACATTTCCATGTGTAAATAGGCCCTTATAGAAATCAATCAATAGAACGTATACCTGGATATCTAGGTTTATTCTTTGCATACATTTAAAGAGGTATAAGTCATGGCATATTACTAGGATGTCATTCTTGGGGGTCTGACAGCCTAATTTAGAAAGAAGTGGATGCATTATTTTCCCCTCACCCATTACAACACACCTTGAGAGAGGGATCCGCCCCACCAAGGACAGGAAACCGTCTGAAATAAAAGGGCGGTACCTCTCCCTTGCTTCAGTTGGTTTCCTGTCCTTGATGGGAACCTGTCTGAAGAAGGGTGTCTTCTTACCTGGGCCCGTTCCGGTGTGGAAGTGCGGGCACCTGCCTGTGCACCGGGTTCCGGGTCCCAGAAGCGCCGTCCGCAGTTCCCTGGAGCCGTGTTCGAGCAGGCGCATGCGGTTATGAGGGCTCCGGCTCCCCGCAGACCGCTGCGCTGTCCTCTCCCTGCCGCAGGCTCCTGGGTGGTCGCACGCTGGGAGCAGTGTCTTCCAGATATGACGCGCCTGACGTCACGGCGCGGTGCACGCTTGGAGAGGCGTGCCCGATGACGTCGGGGGCTGCACCCGGAACCAAGATGGCGGCGCCCTGTAAACGCTTGCCGGCCGTTTTTTTTCAAAGATCGGCCGGTGGGTGTCAGGAGGGGGGAGGACACATGGACCGGAGGAGGTCCGGATGTGCCCTATTTAAGGTGGGGGCCTCCTGACAAGCGCTGCTTATACTCAAGCTCAGGTGTAGCAGCTATGGCAGACCAGGACAGCTAGGTGCAGCAGCAGCTGACCCCTCCACCGCATCAACGCCAGCGGAAGAAGCAGTCGGACACCTCGCACACGGACGGCCGCTCCAGCAACCGCAGCGGCAGCAGGAGGAGTAAGGTGTCGGACACTTCAGGGCCATCCAGAAGGGATTCATCTTATGTCCCGCCACAGCCTCAAAATCCGGTACCCTTTTGTGACTTCAGGGGTGAGTGATCTTCGTGAATGTCACTTAATAGTAATGGAAAGTTATTATGTCCTTCATTCCTTAGGAAGAAGAGTAGTGGCAAAAAGAACCCACTGGGTTTGTTCCTTATGCCAGGCCCCCCTTTCCATAGATTGGCAGAAACAGCTTTGTGCAAGCTGTATTAACCAAACGATAGCGGAGAGCACCCCGGATTTCGCTTCTAATTTGAGGTCCGTAATCCGTTCAGAGGTGCAGGATTCCCTGTAAGGCTTACTAAAGTGGAAAAAGAGATCCCATAAAGATATCTCCTCTGACTATGATTTATCCTCCCAGTCAGAGGATCTTTGCCTCGGCATCCTCCTCTTCATCAGACAGTGGTAGGCCCTGTTTCCCTATTGAGGATACTGACAAGTTGGTCAGAGCGGTCAGATCTACCATGGGGTTGAGGGAGGAGAAGGCAGCCAGGTCCCTGGAAGATATGTTCGCAGGCCTGGAGGAAAAAAAGACGCTCCTTTCCAGTGAATCCTCAAATTCAGACCCTTATAGACCTGGAATGGAGGAAGCCGGAGAAATCAGGAGTATTGTCCTCATCCTCTAAAAGGAGGTACCCCTTCGAGGATAATGTCTCTGAGTCCTGGGACAAAATTCCTAAAGTTGGCGGGTCTGTCGCCCGATTATCCTAAAGATCGTCCCTACCCCTGGAAGATTCGGGCAGTCTAAAGGATGCTCTGGATAAGAAGGCAGATTCCTTCCTGCATCACACCTGTGAAGCAGCAGCAGGGGGCCTGAAGCCAGCGGTAGCAGGCACTTGTGTCGCTAGGTCACTTATGGTGTGGCTTCAGCAATTAGGAGACCAGCTAAAGGATAAAAAGATGTCCAGAGATAAAATCCTCTCCAATCTGCCTTTGCTACAAGCAGCATCTGCTTTTTTGGCCGACTCCTCAGTGGATTCAGTTAAACTCGCTGCCAGGTCTGCAAATTTGTCTAATGCTGCCAGACGAGCCCTGTGGCTCAAGGGTTGCCCGGGAGATCTACAATCTAAGCATAAGCTTTGTTCTCTTCCTTGTGATGGTAAACTTTTGTTTGGCCAAAAACTGGACGAGTTTTTGGAGAAGGCTGGCGACAGAAAGAGAGGTTTCCCAGGGTTCACGGGGGAAACAAAAAGGTCCTATTTTCGGAAGAAGAGATTTAACCAGGGTCGCCCTCCGGGATAAAGGAAAAGATGGGAGCCCAGATCTAAAAAGGACTCTGGTTACATGCTTGGAGGACCATCCTCCAGTTCCAAAAAATCTCCCCAATGACGCGAGGCTAGAGGTCGGGGGAAGGCTTTCCCATTTTATCCCAGCTTGGGAAGCCATCACTTCTAATCCCTGGGTGTTGGATATCATAAAGAACGGCCTAAAGATACGCTTCTGTCAGGTCCCTCACCGAACCTTCATGATCACCTCCAGGAGGAAGTCCAGGGAGGAGCAGATGGCTCTAGAATCAGAGGTATTAGACTTAGTCAACAAGCAGGTCCTTCACGAAGTTCCAGTTTCACAATGGGGAGGGGATTTTATTCCCCCCTGTTTGTGATAAAAAAACCAAATGGGTCCTTAAGGACCATTGTCAACCTCAAAAGTCTAAATCAGCTGATAATCAACCAGACTTTCAATATGGAATCAGTGAACTCTGCAGTGAAACTCTTACACCACAATTGTTTCATGGCAGTCATCTACCTAAAAGATGCCTACTATCACGTCCCAATCCATCCAGACTACCGGAAGTACCTAAGGGTAGCCCTGTTCATCCAAGGTCAATTGAGACATTTCCAATTCACTGCCCTACCTTTTGGACTCTCGATAGCACCGAGAGTATTTACAAAGGTTATAGCGGAGGTGACAGCTTTTCTCCGAATCAAGAACGTGGTGATTGTTCCCTATCTGGACGACTTTCTGATAATAGGGAAATCGGAGGACCACTGTTCCTCTCATCTTTTAGAGGTCCAGACAGCTTTATATCACCTGGGGTGGTTAATAAATATTCAAAAATCAAAGCTATCCCCCTCAAGGACTCAGATCTTTCTGGATTTGACCCTAGATTCCCAACGCCAATCCTGTTTCCTCCCGGAAGACAAGGTTTGCAAAATAATCAGCCTGGTCTCAAGGGCAATAAGGTCTCCCGTGATGTCCTTGAGAGAAGCAATGTCCCTACTAGGCTCCATGACTTCCTGTCTCCCGGCAGTCAAATGGGCCCAGAGTCATATGAGGCTTCTTCAGTGGGAGGTCCTGTCGGCTCAGAAATCCTTCAACGGACATATAGGAAAAGAAACTCTCCGTCTTTGGAGACAGTAAACTCCCTCTCCTGGTGGACAAACAGGGAGAATCTGACCGCAGGCTTACAATGGTCCAAACCAGTCGACCACACAATTACAACAGATGCAAGTGGCTCCTGCTGGGGGTGTCATCTGGCAGAGTTCTCAGTTCAGGGGCTCTTACTACGTCACGAAAAAGAAGCGTCATCAAACCTAAAAGAGCTTTTGGCCGTGGAGAAATCCTTGATAAGCTTTCTTCCCCACATACAGGGTCGCCATGTCCAGATCAGGTCCGACAATCGGACGACAGTGGCATATATAAATCACCAGGGAGGAACAAGATTTCACTCCCTTATGGTAGTGGCAAACAGGATCCTGCATCTAGCAGAACAACATCTCCCATCCCTCAGTGCTCTTTTCATCCGGGGGTATAAAATTCAAGAGCAGATTTCCTCAGTCGCCACACTTTAAGACAAGGAGAGTGGCCTCTAAACCCGATAGTCTTCCAAAAGATTATCCAGATATGGGGGTCACCGGACATATATTTGTTCGCCACCAGGGCGAACAGGAAGGTGGAGAGATTCTGTTCACTAAATCCAACAGAGAATCCCTATGCTGTAGACGCTCTCCACATTCCCTGGAAGTTCAGGAAGGCCTACGCCTTTCCACCGATAGTGATGATCCCGGCAGTTGTGAGGAAAATGCGGGAGGAGGGGGCGAGGATAATCAGATCCCTGGGTCCTGCCTGACAGGCCGGACCTTCTCATCCAGGGGCCAATATTCCATGCACAAGCCAAAGGTTTCCATCTGGCGGCTTGGAATTTGAGAGGTTGTTACTGAGCAATAGGGGGTTTTCACCAGGCCTAGTTTCTACCCTGTTGGGTAGTTGAAAGCCCATAACAACTAAAATTTATTCCAGAATCTGTTGAAAATTCCTGGATTTTATAGACTCCCCATTGTCGGATAAACCTCCAGTTAGAGAAGTCCTAGAGTTTTTACAAAAGGGACGTGACCTAGGGTTGGCTACGGGAACACTTAAAGTTCAGGTGTCCGCCCTAGGGGCGATCTATAATTGTAACCTGGCAGGGAACAGATGGGTCTCTAGATTCATTAAATCCTGTTCCAGAGCTAAGCCAGTTCGGGCTCTTCCTCCCTGGGACCTGAATTTGGTTTTAAATGCACTCTCTGGCGACCCATTTGAACCCCTGCAGGTTATCTCTCCAAAGATCCTCACCCTCAAAACCATCCTCTTTGTGGCCCTAACGTCGGCCCGTAGGGTGAGTGACCTGCAGGCCCTTTCTGTTGATCCCCCATACACCCAAATTCATGATGACCGGGTCGTCCTGCGTACAGATCCATCGTACCTTCCAAAAGTTGTATCCAGATTCCACTGTAATTGTACTTCCCTCTTTCTGCAGTAACCCTAAAAACCCTGGGGAGGTTAGGTTCCAAAATCTAGATGTTAGAAGGGCATTACTACAGTACATAGACATGACTAGTCAGTGGAGGAAGGACAAGTCCTTGTTTCTGGCCTTTCAGGGGAGTAGGAAAGGTCACGGGGTATCAAAGGGAACTATTGCTAGGTGGCTTAGGGAGGCCATTTGTCTAGCTTATACATCTACAGGTGTTCCGGCACCGGACGGTATTAAAGCTCATTCCACCGGAGCTGTTGCAACCTCCTGGGCAGAGAGAGCAGATGTCTCGATTGACCAGATATGTAAAGCTGCTACTTGGTCTGCACCATCCACCTTCTATAAGCACTATCGGTTGGATCTATCCTCCTCTGACCTTACCTTTGGGAGAAGGGTACTTCAGGCGGTGGTCCCTCCCTAGGGTGCTCATATTTTCCAAAATTCTCTCAAGGTGTACTGGCATGGGTGAGGGGAAAACACCAAGGTTACTTACCGGTAGCCAATTTTTCCTGAACCCATGACAGCACCCGTAGTCATCCCCCCCCCCCCTGTCTTTCTCACGCCCTGGTGAAGCACTTTACATTTTGGGTGATATATATATATAGTAGGTGTTGGTTATGTGTCTAACCTTTTCTGGAGGTCCTCTCAATGCTCTGTAATCCAACTGAAGCGAGGGAAAGGTACCGCCTTTTTATTTCAGACGGTTTGCTGTCCTTGGTGGGGCGGATCCCTCTCTCAAGGTGTGTTGTCATGGGTTCAGGAAAAACCGGCTACCGGTAAGTAACCTTGGTGTTTTTTTTCACGCTCCCAATTTAACAATTTGAGTACAGTTAGATCTATTGGGTTTTTTTGCACTATGGGTGGGTGGTTGGGAGCACAGCTGTGCAGGAAAAAAAAAAGCTTATAGGTTCTCAATTCGTTCATTCTTGGGATCGGTGGCAGAACCAGAGGTCGGACCATCACCAATCAAGATATTATATCCCTTCACACTCATCATTGCTCCCAATTAACAATTTGAGTATGTGCATATTTTTTTAGGGTATTTTTGTGCAATGGGTGGGAGCACAACTGTGCAGGAAAAAAAAGCTGATAGGTTCCCCATTCCTTCATTCTCAGAATCAGTGGATGGAACATCGCCAATCACAATATTATATCCTTCTCACTAATCGTTGCTCCCAATTATCAATTTGATTACGGTTATACCTATTGTTTTTTTAGGGTTTTTTTTTTTGCACTGTGGGTGGGTGGTTGGGAGCACAGCTGTGCAGAAAAAAAAAAGCTGATAGGTTCCCCATGCCTTCATTCTCAGGATCAGTGGTGGAACCAGAGTGTGGATCATCTCCAATCAAAATATTATATCCTTCACATTAATCGTTGCTCCCAGTTAACAATTTGAGTACGGTTGAACCCATTGTGGTTTTTTAGGGTTTTTTTTTTTTTTGCACTATGGGTGGGTGGTTGGAAGCACAGCTGTGCAGGAAAAAAAAAAGCTGATAGGTTCCCCATTCCTTCATTCTAAGGATCGGTGGTCAGACCATCGCCAATCACAATATTATATCCTGGCAATATGCCATAATATTATATACGGAGTTGTCCTCCTGGCAGTTGCCGTGATCCTCTATTCCTTACCTGCTACCTCTATACTGTATATGAAATGACAATATGTGAGAAATATTAATAATGTTGCTCTCATTTTCTAAAAAAAACAGGTTGGAACACAAACTCTCAATTAGTTGTTTTTTTATTTGTTTACCAATCTAAAATGTCCACTTTGAGGCACCAGAGATAAATGCTGGCATATAATGTACAATGCTCCCGTCCCTAGCAGTTGGCGTGTATCAGGCGACATCGCAGGATCTTCAAGTAGCTGTCAATCTTGTGGGAATCTCTGCGGAAACAGTGAAGCAAGTGGTAGACGGGGAACACGTAGGAATCGCCCTGTGGTGCCGTTACATCGATTGGTCCAAACCACTGGGGGTAAACGTGTTCTAGATCAGTCAGCATCTGCAATAAACAATGGGTGAATGTGGGTGTAGAATTTGGTTGGAGTAAAGGTACAATCTAACACTACAATTATCCAAACGTTGTGCCTATTACAGCATTACCACCAGTCACAAGCAAACTCAATATCTTCCTAAAAGGAAAAATATTGTGGATGGACATGCTTTCTAAAAGGGAATCTGTCAGCAATATGATGTAGGTGCTGAGACCCTGATTCCAGCGATGTGTCACTTACTAGTCTGTTTTTAGCTGTTTCGATACAATAAGTGTTTTATCAGAAGGAGATTATCACTACAGGACTAGGGGTCTTGTGCTTCCTAGTCAACCTGCTCTAATACAATCAACAGTGATCGTATCAAAATGACAGCATGCAGACCAACAAGTGACATATCGCTGGAATCAGAATTTCTGCCCCTACGTCATGCTGCTCTTGGATTACATAAAAACCTGTTGACAGATTCCATTTAAAGAGAATTTATTGTTACACTTATTGCCGCTTCTCAGCAACTCTACGGTTTACTCAGTCAGTTCCGCTTTGGTTTATACTCGTACCATATAGCCTAAATTCATGACCTACGTGAAGGAAGAGAGGATGTGTGTGATAATAATGCTGCTTACTCTTCCAGAGATCCTGTCTATTCCTCCTTGAAGAATCCTGGTGTGCTCCTCAGCTTCTGTCACTTTTTTCTCCATGTTATTTGGCGCCCCCATG
Source organism: Phyllobates terribilis (assembly GCF_046119375.1). Classification (NCBI taxonomy): domain Eukaryota; kingdom Metazoa; phylum Chordata; class Amphibia; order Anura; family Dendrobatidae; genus Phyllobates; species Phyllobates terribilis. The sequence continues at coordinate 374,248 of NW_027363869.1, read as the reverse complement.
GACAAGTACTGCAGGGGTTGGGTCCAAGAGCGCAATCATTTCTTTCTAAGGCTCAGCAAGTCTTCGTGCTGTGGAAGCAGTAGACATCAGTTAGGAGGGATATCAGGCTGAGAACATATAGAAAATCATATGCCGAAAAGGGAATGTACCAGAAGTTGTGGATGCAAGAAAGTGCCCATGATTCCACTCCTCCGGGTCACACGAAGTGATGCAATACCCAGTGGTTGGTTAAGAATCCATTTATTTAGAAGCTAAAATAAGAGGCGTTTCCTGGACGTCCTGTCCACTTCATCAGTGCATAGCTTGTGTCCGGTATAGCAAGGAGTGGACATATATATACAAAAAATGTGAAAACAACTGGCGCCAAAACAATGTGGCCGTTAAGGCAGAAAAATACAATCAATAAAAAGGCAGAAATTTGAGTATCCATCAATGTATATATGCATCGGGAATAAAATATTGCTAGCATGATTAAAAATTAATTAAAAACCGATATAGTTCAATGCAAAAAAAATATAATAAATAATTAAAATATATAGATAATTCCTGAAGCAGGAATTGAACCTGGTGTATTGCAATCAAATGGATCATGTTTAGATCTTAATCATGGTACAACCCTCTAAGCCACGGGTGCTCATGTATATTGTGATTGATCTTGTTCTGATAGGAGGTAATAAACGGATATTAGACGATATATCTAACTTATACCTACATACTAAACAAAATAATTTTAATTCTTCTTATAATAGAATATGTGATCGTATCGGCAACATGAATAATTTCTTTAGGAGTGTGTCCGTATTATCGGTGTAGTACTAGAGAATAGTCGTGCGCATTAATGTCCACTAGGTGGTATGATGAGCACTGAAAGTGTCCTAGGGAATGGTGCAGACTACTGGGAACAGAACGCAATGATCATAAGAAGAAAGGAAACTGAACTCAGTGAAACCCTGGATCGGGACAGTGGATCAAGAACAAGCCAAGACACATGTTCCTGACCATGTAGAGGTCAATTATATTTGTCAGTGCTTTCAAATAAAAACCTCTGATATTTCATTGAGACCCCAAGGTTTCCAAGTATTTAGTTGATCTATCCAGTATATCTCTTTCCTATTGAGACCCTGAATTCTATTGGGAGTGGTGCATGGAATATGCTCTATGGGCAGGATTTTAAGACACCCAAAGTCTTTATTGTGATGGATTGCCATATGTCGTGATAAACCATGTTTTAAAAAACCTGTAGCGACATTATGCCTATGAGAATTTAGTCTTTTATGAAAGGGTTGCATAGTTCTACCGCCATATTGCTTGGGACATGTGCATTCAATCAGATATATGACAGAATCAGTGTCACAGGACATATTACTATTTATTGTGAAGCGTTCATTGCTTGATGTGGATGCAGAAGTGTCGGCTCCATGAGTAATATTCATGCCGCACATGCCGTTCTTTTTGCCACATCTGGTGATGGTTTTATTCTTATTATTGATCTTGCTACAATCTAGAGTAGAAAGGGTGTGTATCCTACGGGGGGCTCAAATGTTCCTTAGAGTGGGGGCTCTCCTATACACAATGGAGGGTTTTTCTGGGATAATCTTCTTGAGTATCGGATCATTTAACAGAATATGCCAATTCTTCTGCAGAATATCTCTAAATGATTTATGCTGAAAATTCTATGTAGTGATGAATTTTACACAGCGCTCATAGGACATTTTATCTGAATTAGATTTTAATAGAAGTGAATTCTGGCTACAGGTGTCCCTTACCCTTTCACATGATTCGCCAACAAGATTTTTGGGATAGCCCTGTTGTAGAACTTTCTGTTTCAGCATACCTGATTGCTCTGAAAAATCATTTTCAGAAGTGCAATTCCTTCTGATCCTCTGAAATTGATTAAAAGGAATATTACGCAGCCATTTCTGGTAGTGGCCACTGCTGTAGTGGATGGAACTATTCGCATCCACTTGTTTAAAATAAGTCTTGGAGCAAATCCTATTGTTCTCTATAAATAAGGTCAGATCCAGAAAATGAATACTGGTGTTATTTGTATCGGAATTGAAGGAAATACCCCAGCAGTTGTTATTTAGAAAACTGGCAAGGGCTGAGGGTTCTGCGATGTCCTTATTAAGAATGAAAATTAAGTCGTCAATGTATCTTTTGTAAAATATAATGCCTTCCCAAAATGGACCCCCATAGATGAACACCAGTTCAAATATGCCCATGAAAATATTAGGGAACGTAGCTGCGACCTTTGACCCCATCGCGGTCCCTTTGATCTGATGGTAAGTGTGTTGGAGGAAAGTGAAATAATTGTTATTAAGGATGAAAGATAACCCAGATAGAATAAATGATTTGTGGGAGGACGACAGGCCGGTGTCTTTGGAGATCATATGTTCAACACATAATAAACCAATTTCCCAATCAATATTGGTGTAAAGGGATGTAACATCAAGGCTTAAAAATACAAATGATTCTTCCCATTGGATGTCCTTAGTAAGGTTGATGAGGTGGCTGGAGTCACGAAGGTAACTCCTCAACCTTTTAACATGGGGCTGAAGGAGAACATCAATGTACTCTGCATGTGTTGTAGATTGGCCATGCAATACACCAATAATATCACATGATCACGTTCTGTACGTGGACCGGAAATACATGTCCCACTGAGCACAATTCCCAGTATGTTGTATAGGGGGCGCTGTGCCAGGCCAGGATTTCCCCTCCTCGATGCAGTGTCCTACAGTGTCCTACATCTTCTCCAGTACAGCTGCTCACAGATTAACCTTGGAATAAACCCGCAGCGTCCCTAATCCCTCCCCACTCACAATGTCGCTGATTACTGGACACACGGCCCCGGGATGGACGTCGTGACTTACCAGGGTCAAGAATCAATGGAGAAAAGACGACTTCATGGGAATGGGACCTGTTGTTAATTAAGTGCCAGGTTTTTATGTTTTGTTTGTTTGTTTTTTTTACGTATTATTATCTATATTAAAGTCTTGCAAATTTTCACACTGGCAATCATTGTACAGGAGGAGGAGGAGAAGGTGAGCTGTGACATCACCTATTGTGAATGGTGGATCCTGTGTTATCTACTGTATATAGAGGTGTTATCAGTCATTGTACAGGAGGAGGTGAGCTGTGACATCCTCTACTGTGAATGGTGGATCCTGTGTTACCTATGTGTGAGTGTGACGCTGACCGGCCGTGACGCTACTTCTGGTTTGCCGGCGGGAATGCCGCCGCATTCAAACCGCTGCCACGACTGAACTTGCACAACTATAAAAAGACCACATCTCCCCCTGCCACTATATTTAACCCCCTGGAATAAGCTAAATTGCAAAACGCGCGTCAGGGCCTGTACCACATCTTCAGGTAGTATCTCTTACTCTCTGCACTATGCAGCTATGTATTAATCTGTTTTAATTTCTACCCTGCCCAGTACCTTTCTGCACTATATTCAGCACGTTTTTCTTAAAGCTATTGGTCTCGCGACCTATTCTTATGAATTTACAGTATATATTGCTCAGACCTTATTTGTGTCTAGCAGGATTGTTTTCCGCTTAAGTACATTGCTATGTCCTCAATATATGTGCAGTCTGGGTACTCCACTGTGTAATTATCACACGATGTTAAGCACTTTTCTATCCTTCTACTTGTAGTTCTAAAAATGTAATTATTGTAATTTATGCTCATTATTGAATCATTGGTTGCATACCATTTCTTTGCAGGAATTTTTCCCCACTCTTACTGGACTTGTTCTCCGTGAAATACGTCTTAGGGCAGCTTATACATGCAAACTTTAATAGGAGTTGTTAATAGAAAATGAATTAATCTGTGCTGCTATAACTATACACAAATAGTGCTTTGGCTCCTCCATGTGGATCAGTTTGGTACTGCCAGTGGATGTGATTAATCCTGCTTGGTTTCCCCTTGTTTTAAGTATGTTTTATACATCTTGGTTTTGATTAATAAAATACTGTGTATGTTGATTCTGGGTGGCATTTGTTTCCATTCCTTTATAGGTTTTTGCAATTATTTGGAGGTGCCATGACAATATGGGCCGTTTCTAGGTTAAATCTATTTGGAAGAGAAGCCATTGAGGTGACCATATCAGTTGTCACCCAGCTTTCCCAGGACCTGATAAATCCAATGTCCACTGAAAGATTACATGTGCTGAAGATTATAGATGTATAATGGCAGCATTTAGTGGTCAAAGGCGGTATTGCCATTATCATATACTTAAGCCTCATTTACACTTTGCAGTTCAGGACGATCAGGTTACGTGTAGATTTGATTACATTATTCCGAAAGTGACCACTCACCCGTTGCTGGATTCTTAGTAGCGTACGTCTGCCTTCCATTCGGTTTTATCCATTTGCCACCGATAAAATGACCAAAGCTTCGTTCGTGACTGTCAAGCCAGGCCTAGAGAGGGAAAAAAACAAATAAAACCATAAGTATAAAAAGATAAAAATAAAATCATAAAATCAGGGAAAAAAAAAAAAAGACTGATAATGAGAACTCAGGCCTCGCTCGAGAGGCGGCGCGCACTCACCATTCGAGAGGCGGCGCGCACTCACCGCTCGAGAGGCACTTACGGCCAGTGGTGTTGTCACGCCACTGATTCCAGCTGTGCTCTTCCCCATACTGGAGGAAAGAGCTTGTAAGCGCTGCTCTCTTTGCCTTGGAGATCAGTCACCAACGATAGACTGCAGCGGTATCCGGTATCTTAGACAATGAGCCATTAACTATAGAATTAAAAATCCAAGGGTATTTAGCAAAGTTACCCGTTATCAAGAGGACTTTGACATTTTTTGGCCATTGATCATGATGAGAAAAAGCGTTTATTGCCCGCCTTTTGATGGAAACCACGCTTAGAAATGACCAGAGAGGGATTGTTTGGTTTAAAATCTTCTATTGTAAAAGTCGTCTCAAAAATCAGTAATCCACAAGTGAACCCCATGGCAAGTGCTCACTTTTCCTGCAGCGCCACCACAAGCAAAGTGAAGAATTGCAAGTGCTATGTGCAAATGCATATAAATCAATCACATTAGACAAGGTATAGTGCACAGGATTACACATCCAATATAGTCACAAAGAATATAAAGTGCTTATAGTGAAATAGGGAGCAGCAGGTATGACCTGAGTTTGAAAATAATGGCCCCAACGCGCGTTTCACACGATGCCTCTTCCAGGGGGATGGGTATCCTCCCATTTATTTTGAATGATGCTATTGTGGACTTGCTAGCTTTATATGTATAGACGCTAATACCATTTGGAATTACTTAGAACTACTGGCCTATGCATACGCTGCTAACATATGGAGCTTACTCTTGATTTTCACTATAAACTATAACTACTAGTGAACATCAGCTCCCTCCAGTGGTATAGTTTGATATGATCTTTTTTTTTTTTTTTTTAAATTTTGCTAGTTATTTTCCCTTTTTAAAAATATGTTAGCTTTTTTTGGTAATAAAGATTATTATTTCTATGCTACTGGCTGTTTGCTTCCATTAAATTTGTAGGTTGTTGTTGTTTATAGGGAGGTGCCGTATATACTAATTGTGCCTGTAAGTAGGCTTAATGCTCTTAAAATGAACAGGCTGAGCAAGTGACGCACCATGTACTTGACAGTATTACAGCTCCTAGATACGTGGAGCCATCATGTGGGACAGATAGATTGTGGATTACAGCCTCCAGTGATATGGGGGACACGCGCGGCTCGGTCTTATCTTTAGGTCTCTTACACTCTGCAATCACCGAAAATCCACCAGACTGTGAAGGTCAGTGATGAAATACCATGAAGTGCAAACAGATTTTCAACTCCTTCATTCTGATGTTCTTGGGGGTGATGACCCACCGGACTGCGGGGGAGTGACCCCATATAATGAGAGGACAAGGCCAAGGAGGAAGACACAGTGTGTACAGATCATGGGGACTTATCAATGATACCGGGGAGAAAAAACATGGACCAGGGAGCAAGATTGTGACCACTGTAAAAGTCAGCATATATGCAGAGTTAGAAAAAGTTTATTTTTTCAGTAGGAAAAGTTATAAAACTTTTTAAATCACTTTATCAGGGAATTTGTCCTCATTCCTGTAAAAAAAAAAACCATGCTGGACAAAATAAATGAAAAAAAAAATTGTATTTAAAGGGAATCAGAGCAGCATGATGTAGGGGCAGAGAGTCTGGTTCCAGCGATGTGTCACTTATTAGGCTGTTTGCTGTAGTTTCAATTCAATCTGTTTTATCACTTGCACAGCAGTCCAGTTAATTTGTAACTCCACCACTGATTGGCAGTTTGCTGACAGTGTACACAGGAAGCAGCCAATCAGGGGTGTGGGCGGGGTTATATACGGCTCAGCATTCCGAGATCTACAGCAGAGAAAACAGGGATTCTATCATAACTGCACCAAGCAGCTCAGTAAGTGACATCACCGGAATCAGGGTCTCTGCTCCTATATGATGCAGTCCTCAGATTACATAGTAAAACCTGCTGACAGATTCCCTTTAAGGGTAATCTAACAAAAAAAATCTTCATTGTGGCTGCACTGGGACAAGCATATTCATAAAATATTTGCCTTAAAGAACTGAAGATTTTTTTTTTTTTTTAGCTTTGAAGCTGCAGATCAACTTCAGACAAAGGGTTACAAGATGACGCTGGGCTCCTGGAGGCACGAGGATCCTGTTAAAATGTAGCCTGCACTGACTAACAAGAAAGGAACCTTTGTCCATTCCCGGTCATTGTGATGTATAGGGAGCCATGTACACAGGGGAGGCCGCGGCTCCCAGCCAATCCCTGCAGACCTGGGGGGCGAACGCTCTCAAGTCGCCTCCGTCACGCACTGCTATACAATACAGGAGCAACAGCGTTAACTATTTGTGGACGGATTTCAAAATTTTGAAAAACTTGATCAATTCAGGGCCCCATAGAAGGTAAAATCATTATACACTCGCCTCCCGCAGCCGCACCGCTTCAGCATTGTCAGCGCTGCTGCTACCAGTAGTGTCAAGTGACCACTGCAGCCAATGAGCCGTTGCTGATCAGCTGCAGCGCATCAATATTCCGTAAAATCGAACAAAATAGCAAAGGCTGCAGCCAGTCAATGGCCACTGATTGACAGTGTGGTGCCATGTAACTGCTGCTGCCAATCAAAGAGAACAGCAGCGCCGACAATCAGTGATGGAGGCATGGTTGGACCAGGAGGCACGAGACACCTCGTCCTGTAGTGATAATCTCCTGCTGATAAATCACTGATTTTAATGAAAAGGCAAAACACAGCCTAGTAAGTGACACATCGGTGGAATCAGGGTCTCTCCACCCTCATAGTGCTCTCAGATTACATAGCAAAACCTACTGACAAATTACCCTTTAAGAAAAGAGTGGCGATACAAAGTACCTATAAGACAAAACTAGAACTCTTCCAAAATGAAGAGAAACCCGTCAGCTGTTTTGGCATTCTCGTCAGTACAGGGCAAGGCTTTAAATTGGATCTTAGGGGGTACTGCAGACACCACTAGATTGTGAAGAGAAACATGCCAGCAATACTGAAGCAGCCGCCTATAAATGGTGCTTCAATCTTTTTTGAGGAGGCTTTAGCTGTACTTTATACTACATTCACTCACAGTGCACCCGTCTCCAACCAGTGGCAGTATTTTTGCCTTTTGGTGTATACCTTTTTTATCCCCAGGGAGCATTGCCTCGCTTTAAGACTCGGTGCATCAGCTGCTGTTGTCCACACCTTCACCACAAAAGACCCCTGTCCTGGAAAAATAAAGGGGCTCAGTTCCCTCCCCTTCTTTTTTTGACTTCCAAAATGCAATGATCTTGATTGGCCATTTTTTGTTTTTGGAATTAAGGAAGGAAAAGAGCTCACTGATACCAGAGCGGTCCTGTAATAAGAGTCCAGACCTCCTCTGGTATTAATATGAGCACAAACACTGCGCCCCTGCCGGAAGCTTCATGCAGCCGTATATCACCAAGCACAATGCAGAGTGTCGGATGGAGTGGTGTAAAGCCATCACCACTGGACTCTGGAGGAGACGTGTTCTGTGCAGTGACGGATCACACTTCTCTATCTACGTCTGATGGAGGAGTCTGGGTTTGGTGATTCCAGGAGAACACGACGGCTCCTTTCTGATCTTTCTCAAGGAAAGAAGACGCCTCCAGGAAGTCGTGTACAAGTCATGTGCAACAACGAAGAGGAACTGGAGGATTACACAGAGCAAAACCTTACCAAGCCATCACGTGAATCTGATGAGGGAAACAGTCAGCAATCTGTCCTCAACAACCTCCAATCTGACCTCAATCAACATCTGGATCGGAGGTCTACAACTCCAAGAAATGGCCACATCATGGCATGATGGGTGTTATAGTTCCCCAACAGCCTTGAGTTACATATATAGAGAAGGATTCATCTACTGTTGAAAAAAAAATCCCTTGGATCCTGAAGTTATTTTGTTATTGACTAATGAAAACTTTCACAAACATTAAAAAAAAAAAGTTTCTAAAAGTTAATTAACTTCTGATGCTTAAATGTTTGATCAAAATTTAAAAAAAAAGTGTTTTTTTCTTTTCTTTCTAGAAACAGCGCCACTCTTGTCTGTTGGCGGTGTATGGTATTGCAACCCAGCAAGATGGTTGTACGGTCTGATACAGAGTGCAATGTAATATTACCTGGTGGTAATATCCAGGTAATGGAAACGGGCTTTGTATATAGACAGAAGGTGACGATTTGCCGGAGACTCTCTCACACCATTAAGCCGCATTCACACATTGGTGTTTGTCACCTTGTTGTGCATTATCCCAACTGACGCACATTTTATGGGGCTATTCTCTTTTTTCGTGGACCGAGGGTCTGCATGGACCAAATATGGGAAAAGAACGGAACAACAAATAAATTAAAAATACTTTTTTTGTCACATTATGATTTATAAAAATAAATTAAAAAAAAATCACAAAAAAATAAAAAAAAACTAAAGTCCCAGATTCATCATTTGTATATTTTTAAGTCACTTATTTATTTTTTTGTCTTATGGTCACCTATTTTCTTTTGAGCACGTGTTCAGAACTTTTGCCCAGAATAAAAAATGCTCTAATTTTTTTTCTCGCTATTTTTTAGTGCAAAAAGCCACAGGTTGCAACATTTCAGCGAAAAAATGCAGATGGACATTAAAAAAAAATCCCTCTGGGGTGGGAGATGGATACATTTAAGCAAAAACATCTGAGACCTCCAACCTGTGCCGACAATGGGAAATAAATAAATCAATTAATAAATAAATAAAGTAAATAAATAAAAAAAAATGGACATATAAAATAGACTTTAAAAAAGGCGCAAATGGAAAGAAAAATACGATTTCAGGAAACTCATTCACTTTGCTGGTCCTATAAAATGCAGCGATTTTTTTTTTTTTCCTATGGAAAAATTGCAACATGTGAATACGCCTTTAATAAAACTTAATTGACAAAGTCAGAAGATTGCAAACGCATATAAATCCGGATGCATTTTTTTTTTTTTTTTTTATTAGCGGGTTTTCCCAAAACTTGTGTTGTGGAGTTCAATATCCGCGATGTTGTTCGTTTATTTTAGGCGACCTTGCTGCAAAAAAAAATGCAAAGTTGCAGAAATCTTTCCGTGTTCACATGCTGCAGTTTTTTTATGCCAAAATACATTCTTTTCTGATTATTGCTGCATTTTACCCTTTATTTAATGCAGATTTAAAGCTAAATTTTAATGCAATCTTTTATCACTAAATTTATTTATTTTTTACCAAAAAAAACGCACTGTGTGAACAGGCCCTTACAGCAGACAAACAATCAGGCAAGTTTAGATTATTTTTTTTAAAAATGTCGCAATATTAGAAGAGCACAATCACTGCACTGAAAAAAAAGCGTCATCGCACGACACTTTTCCCATCAGTCTTGTGCACACCTGCAATTTGTAGCCTGCGGCTCTTACAGGTGATGCCGGAGCCCCAGAACACAGAGCAGCCCGCACTGACGCCTCACCTGCGCGACACTGGCGGCCTCAGGAGCCGGGCCGTACTGCATGGAGGTGAAGATCTCCCGCACTGACGGTCAGTCTGTCCCCGTAGAGGCGGCCATGACATTCAGCAATGAGTAACAGCCCGTCAGCCCAGCCAACCACAAGGGGGAGTTCTAACACTGCGGCGCTGCAGAGTACGCACGTCACTTCCGCTGGAAGAAAGTCATATTATTACACACTAACAGGATTGTAATCCTCCATTCACCGCGTCTGGTCCCTATAGGTGTTAGTGTATTTTTTTAATATCTGTAAATTGCTGCGTTGTGCTGTAAAGTACTGTGTGTCAGAAATAGTGAGGGGAGGGAAGGAAAAGGGTCAAACGGAAGTGAGTGTCCGACCCGGAAGTGTGCGCATGCGCGGACACAGCCTGTTGCTGAGGCGTGGTGACGCTGTAGCTGGGTGATTGCAGTCAGAGTAGGGTTGCATCTAGTTTGGAGTTGATTATTTGTGGTCCTCAAACAATCAACTCCATTCTAGCTGATTCACCATTGAGCCGTCTAGTTTGGAGTTGCTTTTTTGTGGTCCTCATTTTATCAGCTCCACTCTAGACGGCTCACTACTGAAGTGACTGGATCGAAGCGGATATTTTGTGGTCCTCATTCCAGCATCTCCACTCTAGCTGATTCACTGGTGAAGTGACTGGATCGGGGGGATATTTTGTGGTCCTCATTCCAGCATCTCCACTCTAGCTGATTCACTGGTGAAGTGACTGGATCGGGGGGATATTTTGTGGTCCTCATTTTAGCAGCTCCACTCTAGCTGATTCACTGGTCAGGTGACTGGATCGGAGGGATATTTTGAGGATCTCATTCCAGCATCTCCACTCTAGCTGATTCACTGGTGAAGTGACTGGATCGGGGGGATATTTTGTGGTCCTCATTTTAGCAGCTCCACTCTAGCTGATTCACTGGTGAGGTGACTGGATCGGAGGGATATTTTGAGGATCTCATTCCAGCATCTCCACTCTAGCTGATTCACTGGTCAGGTGACTGGATCGGAGGGATATTTTGTGGTCCTCATTTTAGCAGCTCCACTCTAGACGGATCACTACTGAAGTGACTGGATCGGGGGGATATTTTGTGGTCCTCATTCCAGCATCTCCACTCTAGCTGATTCACTGGTGAAGTGACTGGATCGGGGGGATATTTTGTGGTCCTCATTTTAGCAGCTCCACTCTAGCTGATTCACTGGTCAGGTGACTGGATCGGAGGGATATTTTGAGGATCTCATTCCAGCATCTCCACTCTAGCTGATTCACTGGTCAGGTGACTGGATCGGAGGGATATTTTGTGGTCCTCATTCCAGCATCTCCACTCTAGCTGATTCACTGGTCAGGTGACTGGATCGGAGTTGATCTTTTGATGATCTCTCTGCAGCTTCTCCATTCTAGACAGTTCAGTTTCTACACTGAAGTTCCTCAAAAAATCACCTCCAATGTCCAGAATGGAGCAGATTCCCGGATCCTCATAGCCTGCAATGTAGTGGAATTGGAATGTACACACATTGTAGATATATATCAGCCTTATAATTCTAATGATTTCATGTTTTTATTTTTTAAGTACTTGCTCAAACTGTTATATTTATTACGTATTTCCAAAGGGCAAAATTTTATTTTTTTCATAATTAATCGAACTTGCATTTTATTATCGCTTTTTGTAATATAAATAATCACACACAGCGCTGATCATTCAGTTTTACGTGGGGAAAAACGTAACAGAGCGCAGCAACAGAGTCCTCATAATTTACAACATTGTATTGGAGTGGATTTTTTGAGGACCTTATTTGAGCAACTCCATTCTAGCTGATTCACTAGTGAGCCGTCTAGATTGGAGTGGGTATTTTGAGGATGTTCCTTGTAGCCTCCAATCTGTACTGTTTGGTGCTGAGGTGACTGTAATCAAGTTTTTCAAAGAGTGAGTGGAGCTTCGCAGGGAGAAACATAACAGAGCGCAGCAACAGAGTCCTCATAATTTACAACATTGTATTGGAGTGGATTTTTTGAGGACCTCATTTTAGTAACTCTATTCTAGCTGATTCACCATTGAGCCATCTAGATCGGAGTGGATTTTTTGTGGACATCTTTTAGCAACCCCATTCTCTACCGTCATGGCCAAAAGTATTGAGATTGAGACAAATAGTAATTTTTCCAAAGTTTACTGCTTCATTTTTTGTAATGGCAATTTGCATATACTCCTGAATGTCAAAGAGTGATCAGCTTAACAGCAATTACTGTACTTGCAAAGTCAATATTTGCCCAGAAAATAAACTTTAACCCCCAAAACACATTTCTACATCATTGCAGTCCTGCCTTAAAAGGAGCAGCTAACATCGTTTTAGTGATTGATCCATTAACACAGGTGTGGGTGTTGATGAGGACAGGGCTGGCGATCAATCAATCATGATTAAGTAAGAATGACATCACTGGACACTTTAAAAGGAGGCTGGTTCTTGGTATCATTGTTTCTCTTCAGTTAACCATGGTTATCCCTAAAGAAACACGTGCAGCCATCATTGCACTGCACAAAAATGGCCTAACAGGGAAGAGTATCGCAGCTACAAAGATTGCACCTCAGTCAACAATCTATCGCATCATCAAGAACTTCAAGGAGAGAGCTTCCATTGTTGTCAAAAAGGCTCCAGGGCGCCCAAGAAAGACCAGCAAGCGCCAGGACCGTATCTTAAAACTGTTTCAGCTGCGGGATCGGACTACCAGCAGTGCCGAGCTTGCTCAGGAATGGCAGCAGGCTGGTGTGAGTGCTTCTGCACGCACTGTGAGGCGGAGACTCTTTGAGCAAGGGCTGGTTTCAAGGAGGGCAGCAAAGAAGCCACTTCTCTCTAGAAAAAAACATTAGGGACCGACTGATATTCTGCAAAAGGTACAGGGAGTGGACTGCTGAGGACTGGGGCAAAGTCATTTTCTCTGATGATCCCCTTTTCGACTGTTTGGGACATCTGGAAAACAGCTTATTCGGAGAAGAAGAGGTGAGCGCTACCACCAGTCTTGTCTCATGCCAACTGTAAAGCATCCTGAAACCATTCATGTGTGGGGTTGCTTCTCAGCCAAGGGAATTGGCTCACTCACTGTCTTGCCTAAAAACACAGCCATGAATAAAGAATGGTACCAGAATGTCCTCCAAGAGCAACTTCTCCCAACCGTCCAAGAGCAGTTTGGCGCCCAACAATGCCTTTTCCAGCATGATGGAGCACCTTGACATAAAGCAAAGGTGATAACTAAATGGCTCATGGAACAAAACATAGAGATTTTGGGTCCATGGCCTGGAAACTCCCTAGATCTTAATCCCATTGAGAACTTGTGGTCAATCATCAAGAGACGGGTGGACAAACAAAAACCAACAAATTCTGGCAAAATGCAAGCATTGATTATGCAAGAATGGACTGCTATCAGTCAGGATTTGGTCCAAAAGTTGATTGAGAGCATGCCAGGGAGAATTACAGAGGTCTTGAAGAAGAAGGGGCAACACTGCAAATATTGACTTGCTGCATTAACTCATTCTAACTGTCAATATAACCTATTGGTACTCATAATATGATTGCAATTATATTTCTGTATGTGATATAAACATCAGACAAACACTAATAAAAACCAGAGGCCAGCAGATCATGTGAAAATATAATTTTGGTGTCATTCTCAATACTTTTGGCCATGACTGTACAGTTTCGTGCTGAAGAGACTGGAATTGAGTTTTTCGGAGAGTGAGCGGAGCCTCACGGGGAGAAACGTAACAGAGCGCAGAGACAGAGTCCTCATAATTTACCACACTGGATCGGAGTGGCTTTTTTGAGGACCTCATTTGAGCAACTCCATTCTAGCTGATTCACCATTGAGCCATCTAGATCGGAGTGGATTTTTAGATGATCTCCCTGTAGCCTCTATTCTGTACAGTTCATTGCTGACCTGACTAGAATAGAGTTGCTGGAGCGTTTTCCTCATAGGATCAAATCCAATCTAGACGGCTCATGACTGAAACCTCCAGAATGGAGTTAATTCCAGGGTCGGTCTGGCCTGGCGGGAAATCGGGAAATTTCCCGGTGGGCCCCAATATGAGAGTGAGAAAATTGGTGGCGGGGGCCCTTTAAAAATGTGGGCCCTTTAAAAGCGCGGCTGAAGGAAATGTAGCGTCGCGCGCACTGAACATTCATTGGTGACAGCGGGCCTGCAGTGACGTGCATGCAGCATACTTACCACGTGAGTAGTCCCTGAGGATGGACTCTTTCTGGGTGGTGACACGCACTGCGCTCTGCTTTCCCGCTGGCTGGCAGACTGTGGTGTGGTGTCAGGTGACACTGACGCTGACGCCGCTCTCTTCTGGCCACGCTCTGCAGTGCTCTCTCTCAGCTCCGGGGCCGTCCTCCTATGATACGCTGGCGCCAACGAACCCGACGTCTCGCTCTGCTCTCCCTGCTCCCGGGCTTCTGATGTGGTCCCATCCCGGCTCCTTACCTGTTCTGGCCTACTCCCCTGTAGTAATACCTGTTCCGGACCGGGTGGTGGCACCAGCACCGGCGCACCGCCCCCTTCTCTCCTGCTCTGATTCTGGGCTTTTTTATACCGGTTCCGGGGCTGGATATGTGGACAGTGACCGTCCTCTACAGTTCAACTCTCCAACCTGGCCTGGAATTGGAAACAATAACTCCACCTGATGAAGGCAGCAGACCGCTGCAGAAACGCGTTGTGGGCATTAATACTTAAATAAAGAGGTTTGTTTTATCCTTTTCCAGCGCCTTATCCAGTTTCTAGCGCCCCACTGACCACTTCAATTTGCACACTGGAATTGGAAACAAGGCTGCAGGCCTACAGCTCTCACTGCTTTAATTTCATGTCAAAAGTACCGTGCCAAATATTCAATAAGGTTTTTATGAGTGAGTGTTCCCAGCACTGGCCAACAATAATATAATTTATTTTATACATTATGCATTGCACTCTAGGCCTCCTATATGACATGTAGATCATACTCTTGGCCTCCTATATGACATATACAGACAGTGTATATGCCATATAGGAGGCTGAGAGTGCGGTATGCATTTTATATGAGGCCTAGAGTGCGGGCCTACATGATGTACAATGCACTCGGCCTCCTATATAAAGTATAGACTATAGGAGGCTGAGAGTGCGGTATACGTTTTATATGAGGCCTAGAGTGCGGGCCTACATGATGTACAACGCACTCGGCCTCCTATATAAAGTATAGACTATAGGAGGCTGAGAGTACGGTATACGTTTTATATGAGGCCTAGAGTGCGGACCTACAAGATGTACAACGCACTCGGCCTCCTATATAAAGTATAGACTATAGGAGGCTGAGAGTGCGGTATACGTTTTATATGAGGCCTAGAGTGCGGACCTACATGATGTACAATGCACTCGGCCTCCTACATAAAGTATATACTGTTTCCACGGACCGTGTGTCCGTGGGCAAAACACGCTGACATGTCAGTTTTTTTTATACACTGCACGGGCCGAAAAACGTCCCGCACACGAGCACACAGATGACGTGCGTGTGTCGTTGGTGTGACACATACCGGCGCCTGGGAATTAGCGGTACAGTTCATGCTTTTCCCAGGTGCTTAAGGAATCAGCGATCAGCGCTAGCAAGGGACAATGTTGAGAGCAGTAGGTTCACCTCCCGATGTTGCCAAAACCTGTAAATATAAGAAAATTTAAAAAAAAATATTCACCTGGCTTGAGGCGACCACACACGCTGAGGAGCTTGACTCCCTGCAGCAAGCAGGCCCCTATGCTCACTGAGCTCAGCATAGGTCGGGGGACCGCTCACTGCAGCAAGTCATTCTCCTACGCTCCTCATCGTGTGTGGTCACTTTAAGCCAGGTGAATATATTGTTGTTTTTTTAATTTTAGTATTATTTTTACAGGTTTTGGAGACATTTGGAGGTGAATACTACTTTCAACATTGTCTCTTCATTGTCCCTTGCTAACACTGATTGCAGCGCCGGCAGGGGACAGTGATGACCGATTCCTTCAGCACCCGGTGCTTGGGAACAGCACAAACTGTACCGCTGATTCCCAAGTGGTGGTACGGTATGTGTGATCCTGATGGAGCACACGTATGCCACACTGACACGGATATCTCCGGTACTGTTTTTTCCAGTACCGGAAATATCCGGATGTATGAAAGAGCCCTATGCCATATAGGAGGCCAAGAGTTTGTATGTCACATTGGAGACCAAGAGTGCGGTATATGTTATATATGGGGCCTATATGACATAATAGATCACACTCTCTACCTCCTATATGAAATATAGATCACACTCTTGGACTCATGAATTATACAGTGTATATGTCATATAGGAGGCTGAGAGTGCGGGCCTATATGACGTATACAACACACTCAGCCTGATATATAAAGTATATATTATAGGAGACCGAATGTGCAGTCTGTACGTCATATAGGAGGCCGAGAGTGCGATATATGTCATGTGTGGGGCCAATATGATGTATACCACATAGAAGTGAAGTATGCCGCCACCAGTTCCCAAATCTTCCCAAACGGGTTTTTTAGCCGTTGGCTATCCACATCAGGAGGTGCAATGTCTAAATAAGCAGTGTTAATCAAATGTCCAAGGAAGTATGAAAAAGACAGCACTCACCAATGGATCCCAAAAAAAGATCCTTTTATTTCAGATTCAGCGTACAGACGTTGTGGCTGGTTCAGGGGTGAAAAGAGGACGACGGCCGTTTCGCGCACAAGCAGCGCCACTACGGGTCCAGTATAGTTCACTCCCGCACCCCTGAACCAGCCGCAACGTCTGTATGCTGGATCTGAAATAAAAGGATCTTTTTTTGGCATCCATTGGTGAGTGCTGTCTATTTCATACCTCCTATATGATGTATAGATCGCACTTTCTACCTCATATATGACAAACAGACCGCACTCTCTGCCTCCTATATGACATATACAATGCATTTGGCCTCCTATATTTCATTGCAGCCATTTGGTAAATTCTAAAAAGTTCATTATTCTTCTCATTAAAGTACACTCTGCACCCCATCTTGACTACAAATTTATTGAAAAAGCACTTTACATTACAGAGGGGACTTGTACAGACAATAAAGACATTACAGAATAAACATAACTCAGATACCAAGAGGAGTGAGGGCCCTGCTCGCAAGCTACAATCTATGAGGAAATAGGGAGACACGAAAGGTAAATGATAAAATGTGCTTATATTGTATGATACAACCATTATACACTAAATAGGGTCTGCACATAACGCTGCATGAACCGCTCACCAGCCAGTATGTGTATGGCCACAGAGGGCTATTAAGTGCATGGAGGGTGTGCACACAGACGCTACAAGGGTCTATATATGCTACTATATGCAGTATATAGTGTACAGACGGTTAGATAGTATGGTGCTGCGTATATGGTGTGGAATCCACATTCTATTCACTGCCATATCTATACATTATATAGTATATACACTGCTCCGCTCTATATTCCTGAACACAGTGTATATGTATATACTGTATAATGTGTGTGTCTGTATATATAATATATACATATATATTGCAGAGTACCACTTCTGTCCTCTATACTGGGTGTAATTCTCAGTATCTGTATATACACACTGCACTGGTAAAATAAGATGTAAAATAATAATAATTTGAGTGGTTTACCCTCTGATATGTACCACTCCCAGCATGCACCGTCAGATTTAACCCTTCCGGGCCTGCTGGGAGTTGTAGGTTTGTTACTGCAGGGATGATGCGGGGACGGGTATTGCATTTGAACCCACAGCATCAAGTCATTCACACTTTAAAGAGAACCTGTCACGTCCTAGCTGCCCTCTACACTGCCCCCATAGCGTTGGTAGTGACGCAATGTGCATCACTAGCAAGCTGTTTTCATGAAAATCGCTGCAGCTATAATGAATTTATAACGTTTAATATACTTATATCTAGGGCCGGCTCCAGGTTTTTCTGGGCCCCGGGCGAGTCTCAGTGGGCCCCTCTAACACATACCACGATTCATGATGCACAGATACCGCAGAGAAATCTATATATATAGTACAATGCAAAGATTTCACTTCTTACATTACATGAGTCATATCTACTGTAAATTCTACAATAGCTCAGAAGCCGGAGAATCCTCGCAGCACACAGTGCAGACCGGACAATATAGTCCTCCATACAGTATTATGGGCACCACTAAGTCCTCCATACAGTTTTATGGGCCCCATTATATATTGCTCCATACAGAATAATGACCCCACATAGTCCTCGTACAGTATAATGGGCACCACATATCTCCATACAGAATACTGGCCCCCATATAAGGCCGCATACGGAATACTGGCCCCCATATAAGGCTCCATAAAGGAATACTGGCCCCCATATAAGGCCCCATACGGAATACTGGCCCCCATATAAGGCCCCATATGGAATACTGGCCCCCATATAAGGCCCCATACGGAATACTGGCCCCCATACGAAATACTGGCCCCCATATAAGGCCCCATACGGAATACTTGCCCCCATATAAGGCCCCATAAAGGAATACTGGCCCCCATATAAGACCCCATGAAGGAATACTGGCCCCCATATAAGGCCCCATACGGAATACTGGCCCCCATATAAGGCCCCATACGGAATACTGGCCCCCATGTAAGGCCCCATACGGAATACTGGCCCCCATATAAGGCTCCATACGGAATACTGGCCCCCATATAACGCTCCATACGGAATACTGGCCCCCATATAAGGCTCCATACGGAATACTGCCCCCCATATAAGGCTCCATACAGAATACTGGCCCCCATATAACGCTCCATACAGGATACTGGTCCTCTTATAAAGCTCCATACAGGATACTGGCCCCCATATAACGCTCCATACAGGATACTGGTCCCCTTATAACGCTCCATACAGGATACTGGCCTCCATATAATGCTCCATGCAGGCTGTTACCCCCCACATAATGCCCCATACAGGCTGTCTCCCCCCTTATAATGCTCCATGCAAGCTGTTACCCCCCACATAATGCCCCATACAGGCTGTCCCCCCACCGTATAATGCTCCATGCAGGCTGTTCCCCCCACATAATGCACTAAGCAGGCTGTCCCCCCCCTTATAATGCCCCATGCAGGCTGTTCCCCCCTTATATTGCCCCATGCAGGCTGTCACCCCTCCTCTTTATAATGCCCCATGCAAGATGTCACCCCCTCTCTCTATAATGCCCCAAACAGGATGTCACCCTCCCTCTTTATAATCCCCAATCAGGATGTCACCCCCCCTCTTTATAATGCCCCATTCAGGATGTCACCCCCTCTCTTCATAATGCCCCATGCAGGATGTCACTCCCCTCTGTTTATAATGCCCCATGCAGGATGTCACCCCCTCTCTTTATAATGCCCCATGCAGGATGTCACCCCCTCTCTTTATAATGCCCCATGCAGGATGTCACCCCCTCTCTTTATAATGCCCCATGCAGGATGTCACCCCCTCTCTTTACAATGTCCTATGCAGGATGTCACCCCCCTCTCTTTATAATGCCCCATGCAGGATGTCAGCCCCCCTCTCTTTATAATGCCCCATGCAGGATGTCACCCCCTCTCTTTATAATGCCCCATGCAAGATGTCACCCCCCTCTCTTTATAATGCCCCATGCAGGATGTCACCCCCTCTCTCTATAATGCCCCATGCAGGATGTCACCCCCCCTCTCTTTATAATGCCCCATGCAGGATGTCACCCCCCCTCTCTTTATAATGCCCCATGCAGGATGTCACCCCCCCTCTCTTTATAATGCCCCATGCAGGATGTCACCCCCCCATATTATGCCCCATGCAGGATGTCACCCCCCCCCCATATTATGCCCCATGCCTCCATACATTAAAAAAAAAATCAAATACTCACCTCCCTCCTCACCTGCTGCAGCTGCTCGGGTCGGGACTCCAGCGTTGGCGGCGTCTTTCCGCTCTGTGCTCCCTGTGACAGCTCAGGGGGAGGGCGCGGTGGAAAGACTTCACCGCACCCTCTGACCTGAGACGTCACAGAGAGTGCAGAGCAGGAAGACGGCGGATCTGCAGAGGCCGGGGCCCTGAGCAAGCGGGGGAGAAGGGCGGGCGCTGACACCGCTCTCCTCCGCCCATAGCCCAACGGGGTGCGCGACCGCCAGTGGGCCCCCCTGCCTGCTCAGGGCCCCGGCACTTGCCCGGGTGCGCCGGGTGCTGACGCCGGCCCTACTTATATCCTACCTGCCTTTTCAATCACAGGGGCGTGCTTGTCATATTCAGTCAAGGGCATGCGCAGCATTCACTCACTGCTGGCGCCGTCCATGTATTTGAATCCTGTTCCTGACCAGCGCTGATATTGTGGGACGCAGGCGCACTTGTAGATGTCCGGCCGCCTGCGCAGTGAGGCTCTGTGATTACCAGATTCACTGCGCATGCTCTGGGAACATAGCGCGTTAAAGCGCATGCGCAGTGAGGCTGTGTGATTATGACTTTTTCTTCACTTTGAAAATTGTTTAAGTTGGCTGAGGGACTGGGTGGTTTACCTAGGACAAGGAATGGCCATGTGTAAGAAAAACCGCTACTGATTGTAAATTACAGATTCTGTTAACTACAATAAATAAGTTGGTTAACAAGAAACACTTTGATATAGTGCACTACACAATACAGTTCTCTTTTACACACTGTATAGTTTGCTAAAAGGCACACGTTTTAGTGGGAGAGGCCGAAAAATGAACGAGTAATACAACCGTTTATGGATGCTGTAGTGTGGACCCCTAGAGTCAATTCTCCTGGTGGGCCCTAGGCACCCCAGTCCGACCCTGTATGAGGCCTTTACATGGTATCAACGCCTGCGATGAGAACGCCACATCATAGTAATAGCAGAATCACAAATATAAGATTATATGAACAGATTAAAGCAAGATTTCTATTGCTGGCTGCAGAATGAGTTAACTGGGATATCATCAGTGAGTTTGATCTGACTGGAGAAGTAACTACTCTTGTTTTTATTCTTTTGAGCTCCATTCAGCTAATTTATGATTTATCACCTTCCCTGAGCATACATGGAAATCATGGGGTCCCATAGCAGAAGAAATAATTAAACCCCCACAAAAAAACATTAATATTCAGCGGGGTCACAGAAGAGCATACCTCACAAGTTTGCAACCCTTCCATAGTAATTTTGCCCCAATTGAAGCCCCCTAGTGTTCCCACGTACTAAGATACTCCTTTAATGGCCAAAAATGTGCCCCCAAACACAGTAAGATACCCCCACAGTGAATTTCTCCACTGTACCCTCCACACATACAGTATGATGACTCTACAGTACCCCCGCAAAGTATGATAAACCCCAGTGACCTCTACACAGTATGATGGCCCCCGCATAACCCTCCACACAGTATAATGGACCCCGCACAGCCCTCCACACTGTATAATGGTCCTCATACAGTGTAATGGCCCCCACTATCCACCCAAGCAGTATAATGACCCCCATCAGCCACTTATACAGTATAATGCCCCTCACCACACAGCCCTCCAAATAGTATAATGGCCCAAACACAACGCTCCAAATAAAATAATAGTCCTCACATAAGCCTCTAAACAATATAATAGTCCCCACCCAGCCCTCCAAATAATATAATGGACCCCACATAGGCCTCCAAATAGTATAATAGTCCCCATACAGCTCTCCAAATAATAGAACGGTCCCCACATAGCCCTCCAAATAGTATGATAGCCTGACACATAGCCATTCAAATAGTAGTATAATGGCCCCCACAGAGCACTACAAATAGTATGATGCTCCCCACATAATCCTCCAAATAGTAGAATGATGGCCCCCACATAGTTCTCCAAATAGTATGATGGTCCCCAAGACAGCCCTAAAATTAGTATTTTAGCACCCCAAATATGATGATGCCCCCCAAATAACCCTTCAAATAATATGATGGCCTCCAAGTAGCCCTACAAATAGTATCATGGCCTTCCAGTTTGCCCTCCAAATAATATGATGGCCCTCACAAACTACTTATTAATTAAAAAAAAAATACTCACCTCTCCCCATTCCCCTGCTGTTCTGGTCTTTGCAGCATGTGGTTTGAAACTATGCTCAGCTCGGCACAGTGGACGCGATTTTGGGACGTTATCACGTCCACTGAGCTGAGACGTCAGAAGCACAGAGGAGAATGATGGAGGAGGGAGCAGACGGTTCCCTCCTCCATCATTCCTTTCAATTGTATCTGCATCCAGAATGCGGATACAGTTGAAAGTGTGATGCTGGATGCGGGGGGCCCGATGCCTGTGCTGACATCGCCACCTGTCTCACAGTTGCAAAGCAGCTGCGGGGTCTGCCGTTATTAGCGGTATGCCAGTGCCATTGTTATGTGACATGAGCCCCGGGAGAGCCAGTGCCGAGACAGCTGGTACAACACCAACACCGAAGGTGAATATAAGTGTTATTTTACTGGGGAGAAACATAGGGATTTAGAAGGGGTTGTCTGATTAGTGGACATCCCCTTTAAGTAATCAAGTTCATTAAAGGGGTTGTCCACTACTGCACATCCCCAGCTTATTACATTTAGGACTTCAGCACCGCTTTTTCCGGACATTGCTATGACTTGTTATGTCCTCTGCAGCCAATTAGCAGATGTTGGTCAATAGTCTGTCAGGACGGACATCTGCTCTGAAGAAATAGAGTTTTTGAGACTTGTAGACATTATGGAATAACGTCCATAAAAATATCCCAAGCCGGTATTGGTCCTCCAAGAAGCATGAAGCCCTCGCTGCTACTAACTTACTCCCATACCTGGATCTACCTAGATGATGAAAACACTTGGACTGTAAGGTACAAATCAGGTGAAATTATGAAACCTGGAGGGAATGTCACTTCAGGTTGTGCGTAGATATCCGTAGATAGAAGTCGTTATTTATCCGCCATTAATGAAATGTTTTGTCCATTTTTGCTCCACAAATCTGAGGCCGATGAATGGGGGAATGGCACCAATGCTATGGAGAATGCCTTGAAAATTGAAAAGGGCGTAAATAAGGCTCTGCTGGACCTCCACAAGATTGCTATGGACCATGCGGACCCTCATGTAAGTGACTCCCCCATAGCGTATAGATACCGCGTGTTCATTTTATAAAATATCCTCCATGAAGGAACAGTTCATGTATCTTCTGTGACCTCCATATTGTGCTGTTCCTGGAAATGTAATACCACCTGACTACTAGATGTCACGTTCCCCTTTATAATGGGGGGTGTTCCAACACAAGCTGCATATTATGGCACTGTTATAAAGCTATGGGACAATTCATTAGTGTATTTGCACCTTTTTTTTCTAGTTTTTAGTGTTTTTCATTTGCGCCTTGTTCTTCTTTTAATTTGCGCCTTTTTGAAGTCTGCAGCGTTCCCTTTTTTTTCATTGATCATTATGGGGTTTCCGGCTAATTATCTAATTGTGACTTTTTAAAAAGTTGTCACATTTTTACTCAAATATATTTCAAGCGATTTTGTGTTCTGTAGTCCGGGAGGTTTTTTTGCACAAACTTTGCAACATTTTAGCATGCCACTTTTTTGCGATACAAAGACACAAAAAGGTTTAAAGACAAAAAAAATACAGTTTTGATTTTGGGCAAAATCCATGAACCAGGTGCGCCACTTTCAGGAATTTGGCACAAAAAAATCAAATGATACAAAAGAGAAAAGGGACTTGAAAAAATACAATGTTGTATTGGGCCCTATGACGGCACAGCACAGATTTTAGTAAAGGTTTTGCAGGATTACTAAGAGGGGTTCACATGCTATCAATTGTTAAAAAAACAAGCAAAATGATGACTCGGACCCTCTGATTTTCGAGGTATAAGGCTACGTCCCCACAATGAGCTTCTAGTGAGTTTTAGATATAGCAGATTTTCTGCCCCATTAAGTAAAATAGGTTACTTGAATTTTTTTCGAAAATATACAGCATAAAAAACTCACCCAAAACTCATTGTGAGAACGTAGCCTAAGGGTATGTGCACATCATTTAGACGCCGGTGAGTTGTCCTTGGTGAAGCTCTGCCACCGGTGGTTTTCACTCTATACTTTAAAGGGAACCTGTCATGTCCCTAAACGCTATTAACCTGCAGATATGGGGTTAATCTGCAGGTTTATAAAGCTGCCGGGCGTCTTACTGAAAGGCCGGCTACCGGGAGGAAATGCACTTTATTCCCCACGGCAGCCTCCAGCTTTCAGTCATAGAGGCGCGGCCGGCGTGGCTTCAGTCATTGTTCAGTACATAGTGAGCGGCGGCTATAACCGCACCCTGGCACTGACTGACAGCCGGCTAAGCGGCCCCTGTAATCGCTCCCTGTAAAGACTGACAGCCGGATCTGTACTGATGTACTGCTGAGCTGTCAGTCAGTGCCGGGGCGTTGTTACAGCTGCCGATCACTGTATATTGAGCGGTGTCTGAAGTTGCGCCGGAAGTGTGGCACCCCAGGGGTCTGGTTTCCACAGTAATAGCAATATTACGTCTGTGAGCAGGTGGGAGGTTTCCTGGTCAGACATCCTATGCATGCCACACCTCCTGCCCAGTCCTGGGAGGGGAAGAACTTCCCCTATATAAAGCTGGGGCTGAGGCAGGGTTAGAAGAGAGTGAGAGAACACAGACAGAGACACAGTCTGGTCTGTAGTGGAGCAGCTTTAGGAGCAAGAAAGATCAGGAGCTCTGTGGGAGCTGTGCTAAAAGAGATCAGGGGCTGGAAGCTGTAGAGCTCGCCCTGATTGAAGAGTTCTTACCGGACCCGGAGTCCGAGGCTGTGGGGACTAATCCTTACCCAGCAGCAGAAACCGCCCGGCAGGGGATTTCAGGTCCTCTGGCCAAGAAACCCGAAGGCACGGTCACACGCAAGGGACCAGCACCGCCGTCGTGGAGCAGAAGCTACCAGAAGGCCCCGGGTGGATCAGGGAAATGCTGTAGATATAGTATATCTTGACTTCAGCAAAGCATTTGACAAAGTATCTCACACCATCCTTATTGAAAAAATGACCAAGTATGCAATGGACCAGGCAACTGTTAGGTGGATTCATAACTGGCTTAGTGATCGGACTCAAAGGGTGGTTGTAAATGGCTTCACATCCAGCTGGATGAATGTCTCAAGTGGGGTACCACAGGGCTCCGTCCTGGGACCTGTATTGTTCATCATCTTTATCAATGATTTAGATGAAGGAATTGAGGGTAAACTGATTAAATTTGCTGATGACACAAAGCTAGGAGGGATAGCTAATACTAGAGAAGAGAGAGAGAGGATTCAAAAAGACCTAAATAAACTGGAGCAGTGGGCAGCAACCAATAGAATGGTTTTTAACAGGGAAAAATGCAAAGTACTACATCTGGGCAATAAAAATGAAAAAAGCATATACAGAATGGGAGGAATAGAGCTAAGCAACAGTACATGTGAAAAAGACTTAGGTATACTAATAGATCATAGACTGAACATGAGTCAACAGTGTGATGCAGCAGCAAAAAAGGCAAATACAATTCTGGGATGTATTAACAGATGCATACAGTCTAGATCACGTGAAGTCATTATCGGTCTTTACTCCTCTTTGGTCAGACCTCATCTGGAATACTGTGTACAGTTTTGGGCACCACATTTTAAAAAAGACATAGACAAACTGGAGCAAGTTCAGAGAAGAGCGACCAGAATGGTGACTGGTCTGCAAACCATGTCCTATGAGGAACGGTTGCAGGATTTGGGAATGTTTAGCTTGCAAAAAAGAAGACTGAGAGGAGACTTAATAGCTGTCTACAAATATGTCAAGGGCTGTCACATTGTAGAAGGATCATCTTTATTCTCATTTGCACAAGGAAAGACTAGAAGCAATGGGATGAAACTAAATGGGAGGAGACACAGATTAGATATTAGAAAAAACTTTTTGACAGTTAGGGTGATTAATGAGTGGAACAGGCTGCCACCAGAGGTGGTGAGTTCCCCTTCAATGGACGTCTTCAAACAGAGGCTGGACAGACATCTGTCTGAGATGATTTAGTGAATCCTGCTTTGAGCAGGGGGTTGGACCAGATGACCCAGGAGGTCCCTTCCAACTCTACCATTCTATGATTCTATGATTCTATGAGTCACCGGCCATACGGGTGAGCACCACACGGTACACTCAGGGACGTGGGCTACTTTTACCAGCCTCTAGCAAGGTAGCCAGAAGAGTACGATTAGTTGGGGAGGCCTACAACTCCGCCTGGCCAGGGAAGATTCCATCTGCTCACGGACTGACCAGGCCCCGATCGCTAGCCAGTACTCCGGGAGGGTCTACCTTTGCCACCAGTAAAGACCCTGAACTACACCGCACCGTCTCTGAGTGTTTCATCATCCACATCCGCTGCCCTGAGGCCATACCCCTCCCGTTGGGGGTTATACCATCCCCGCTGCACAACCGTACCACCGGCCTCAGCGGTCTGCCCTGCAGCGGCGGTCTCATGACTGCATTCAACGGGTGGCGTAGTCGAGCAATATAACATCTACTGCTAAATACTGCCGCTCAGTTTGACTCCCTGGGCACGGACCGGGTCACCGCCACGAGACTACTACCCCCATCTGATCCGGCTCCGGGTAAGCCCCCGTGCGCGCGATGCCGCACGACACAGCAGGCCCAGGGGCGCGTCAGAAGCTTTAACCCCTTTCTGACATTGTGCATAATAATACGTCCCTGTGACCTGGGCCTTATGGACCAGGTACGTATTATTACGACACAGGCTGTGCGGGATCAATCGCCACCGGTTGTCAGCTGATTTTGACAGCTGACACCCGGCACTTTAACCCCCTAAATGCTGCGATCGCAGCATTTAGCAAGTGAGTGGAGGGACAGAAGCACCTCTGCTCTTGGATCGGAGACCCTGCGCTGTCCTCACGGGGTCCCGATCGTTGCCATGGTGACACGATGTCATCATGACGACACCTGTGTCACCAGGCACCAGCAAGTTAGTTTGACCATGCGCAGTGCATGATCAAACTAGCTTGTGTCTGCAGCACTGACAGTTTACAAGGTATAGCAGTGATCCTGCACTGCTATACCTTAGAACTGCGATCAGCCTGCTGAAAGTGAAAGTCCCATAGTGGGACAAAGTAAAAAAAGTGAAAAAAAAGTTGTAAAAATATTTTTTTAAAAATAAAAAAATAATAAAAAAATAAAATATTATTATGAAGAAAAACAATAAGAGTACACATATTTAGTATCGCCGCATCCGGAACGACCTGATCTATAAAACTGTCCCACTAGTTAACCCCTTTAGTGAACACAGTAAAAAAAAAAGAATCAAAAAACGGTGCTTTATCATCATACCAACGAACAAAAAGTGGAATAAAACGCGATCAAAGAGACGAATATAAATAAAAATTATACCACTGAAAACATCATCTTGTCCCGCAAAAAGCAAGCCACCATACAGCTCCATCAGCCAAAAAATAAAAAAGTTATAGCTCTTAGAATAAAGCGATTTTTTCTATGAAATAGTTTTTATTGTGTAAAAGCGCCAAAACATAAAAAAAGATATAAATGCAGTATGGCTGTAAATGTACTGACCCGAGGAATAAAGCTGCCTTATTAATTTTACCACACGCAGAGCTGCATAAAAAAAACTAAAAAAACAATTACTGAATTGTTGGTTTTTGTTTATTCTGCCTCCCAAAAATCAGAATAGAAAGCGATCAAAAAATGTCACATGCCCGAAAATGGTACCAATAAAAACATCAACTTGTCCCGCAAAATACAAGCTATCACATAACTCTGTCGACCGAAATATGGAAAAATTATAGCTCTGAAAATATGGCGATGCAAAAACTAGTCTTTGCAAAAAAAAAAGTTTTGTGTGTGACAGCTGCCAAATGTAAAAACCCGATATGAATCTGGTATCACTGTAATCGCACCGACCCGAAGAATAAAGTCATCTAATCACTTAAACCGCACGAGGAACGGTGTAAATAAATAAATAAAACCAATTCTTCACCTGCTGTTGGTTTGTTCATTCAGCCTCCCAGAGTTCGCAATATGGCTCTGCCCACATTTATCCTGTGCTCTACGCTCAGCGCTTACACCGGGGTTTCCATGTAAATCTCTGAAATACGTGATCCAGACGGAGCCTCCGGCGGAAGATTCCCTGTAATGAGGCAGATGGAGGCACCGTCTGGCCTGTGATCCCACGGTGTCCGTCTTTTTATTAGGCGTGAATAAAAGTGCCGTCGGCCACAGTTTTGCGAGCCTCTGATAAAAAGAACACCGCTGAACAGAGGCCACACAGAGTCCAGAGTAATTAACAAATAAAGTAGCACACTGCAAGGCTAAGTATGTAAACATGAAATATGGAATATGAATAGCATTACTGCTGTAGAAAATAGAAATAAATGAGAAATCTTAGCACATAAATTGGCCAATTCATGTGTATCTGGCAGCCACGGTAAGGCGTTTCTCAGTGCCAGGACCCTACCAATGTGAATACCTCTCTAAGGGACAGGTACACATGAATTGGCCAATTTATGCGCTAAGATTTCTCATTTATTTCTATTTTCTATAGCAGTAATGCTATTTATATTCCATATTTCATGCTTACATACTTAGCATTGCAGTTTGCTACTTTATTTGTTAATTGTATATGGAGGTAGCTTCTCCTAGTAAGCACCTGTTCACACCTATTTCTCGTATTAGAAGTGCCATCAGTTTTTTCTGTTTACAGAGTCCAGAGTTAGGCCGGTTTCACATGTCCTGATATTTCCAGTATCGGAAAAACCGGTACGGGAGATATACGTGTCCATGTTCACCTGTGTGGCAACCGTGTGCCGCATCAGGAGCGCACATTCCGCCACCTGGGAATCAGCAGTACAGTTACCGCTGTTCCCAATCACCGGGTGCTGAATGCTGCCCTCATCATTGTAACCTGCTGGCGCTGTGATCAGCACAACCAAGGGACAATGATGAGAGTAGTAGTCTGCTCCCACTGTGTCCTAGTGTAAAAATAAGAATAAAATTAAAAAATCCTTATACTCACCTGCCTATCAAAGTAAAAGTGAAGTACCCATAGCTCTTTCTTACATTCAAGCATCTGATGCTCATGCTCAGTCTATGTAGATGGCATCTTAGCTGTTGCTAGGCAACTTCCTTATAAGGTGAGATGCACCTGTAAGATTCCATCACAAGATTCCATCATGACATCACTGCTATTATGACATCATAATTAACAACCACTACTTATACAAGCGTTTACACTTCAGTGTCACTTTGATACCCCGGTGTCATTGTTGTCAGTGTTTAGCTACTTATCTAGTGATATACTGATTGCGCATTTCATTGAAATGTCTGGAATTTCTCCAGACAGACTTCAGGAGTTGGCACTACTCCAGGGGATTCTTACCACCTATACCCCTAACTGTGTGCTACCACTACCCGATGGCGTCCTCAGCTTCACTTACCGGCTGGTTATGGAGCTTGTACGGGACTGCTTGACCAAATACTACCAAGGTCGTATTACCTCAGAATATCTTCAGCATTTACAGCAGAACATCAGGACATTAGTACAACAGGTAAATAGCAGACAATCTGCACAAATTATTATTATTATGTCTAGTTGGTCTCCCTTACTGTATAGTGGTATTATTGGTAGTAATAAAATTTAGACTTTCTTCAGTGTCAGGCAGGGTCATATTTGTAATAGAGATCCCCATTTTGGGAAGAGGGTGTAAAAGTGCAGCATGAGCCTGTATGATTCAAATGTCAGGGCTAGATTTCATTCCTAGTCCAGTCCTTGTCCCTTAGTAAAGACACTTCATTTAGCACCTTAATCCGGATTTCTTATAAATATGTAATTATGATTTTTATTGTGTATAACAAATATTAATAATTTATCTCAGACCATAGAACTAGCCTCACTGATTAGAAATGTAAAGTACCCACAGTTCTTTCTTACATTCAAGCATCTGGTACTGATGCACAAACTATGGTTTTGCCACCTTAACTATTGCTAGGAAACTTCCTTTCACGGTGA
This sequence comes from Phyllobates terribilis, assembly GCF_046119375.1. Taxonomy (NCBI): domain Eukaryota; kingdom Metazoa; phylum Chordata; class Amphibia; order Anura; family Dendrobatidae; genus Phyllobates; species Phyllobates terribilis. Next base: position 344,179 of record NW_027363869.1, on the reverse strand, counting down.
GATGCCCCGTTAAGATTCCATCACAAGATTCCATCACGACATCACTGCTATTATGACATCATAATTCACCACCACTAATTATACAAGTGTTTTTATGCTGTATAAAAAATAATAATAATAATAATAATAATACAAATCAAATAATAATAATGGAATACAAGTTTATTTACAGAAAATTGTTCTTTAGATCGACACCAATATAATATATAAAATGTACCAAATGTGTAGTAATTGTAGCTGCAGATAGACAGGAGTAAAATGGTGACATAAATGGCCTCCTCCATTCTGCACTTTCTCTCATGATTTTCCTTTTGTATTTATTTCCATCTTTATAGGCTGAAGAAAAAGCCCAAAGTGGAAAATTGGCCTTTTTTAAACAACTGGCCCAAAATGTCCTGAATATACTGGAGAGTCCGGCCCGCTCACTGGAGCACCTGGTAAGGAGCCATCATCTTCTATATCACATGTCCTTGTCCCCTCCAGGCAGGCACAGGATATTTCATGACCGCCTGTCCCTGCGGCTCCATCATCTGTGATGGCAGTCTGTACTCAGCGGTGGGAGTTTGTATTTCTGCCTCTGTTTTGCTCGATCATCACAATCTTCCTTCTTGTAAATGCTGCAATTCTGATAACAGAGATCAGTTGTATATACAAGTACCTTATATATTATCGTTGATTTACTGGAGGGAGTGGCTGTGTATAGTCCGTCCAATACTGAAATTACCAGTAAATCCAATGTTTAGTCCTTCCTATCTATTGTATATGATAATTTAGTATTTGTGAAATGTTATACTAATTGTACATATTATAACCATCAGGAAACATCCGAAGGTGACTCCGAAGAGGGGCAAACCGTGAACATGCCTGACCCTAATATTAGTCAGTTAGAGCTAAAAACTGATCTGATTGAAGGTAAGCCGATCATCTAATATTTTACATTCAAATATCCAGATATTATAGAGAATGGCAGAGAATATGTAGATTTACTCTTCATTCCCTGTAATGGAGAGGGATCATGTAATTCTACTTCACGCCTGTGTGGTCTTCTCGGCTCCAAAATGAGGGTCATAGATCCCCAATCATGTAATTGTTCAAAAATACCATATTTTGAAGACTATAAGATGCACCGGACCATAAGAAGCAGGTGAAATTTTGGAGCGGAAAATAGGAAAAACATTTTTTTAATAAAATGGTGGAGCAACTTATAATCCAATTTTGTGGTAACTTTTCTAGGGGAAAGGCGGCGGAAAGATGGCAGCAGCAGGAGTGGGGCGATGCTGCACTGAAGTCCCTGCACTTCCATGGTTTTCAATCTGGTGGACCTTGGGAAAATCTCCACCGGAGGTGGCGCATGCACAGATTGAGATCTCGGGAGACAAGATCTCAATCTGCATGCGCCATCTCCAGAATCCATTTTTCCGAAGTCCACCACACTGAAAATCATGGAAGTGCGGAGTCTCCGGCGACATTTTCTGAAAGCCCAGGGGCCGCTGCATCCTTGCACCGCCGAACACCCCCTCCTCCCAGCCTGGGGCCCACAGCATCGCCCCACTCCTGCCGCCGCCAGCTTCCTGCAGCAGTGACCCTGCGTCCTGGGGCCTCGCTTCACCGCAACCCCCCCCCCCTCAGTAAGCTACGTTGGGATAAGACGCACCCCCATTTTACAGAAAAAAGTGTGTCTTATAACTTGAAAAATACGGTAATCAGATCCTGAACAATCGCCCAGTGTATCTATCTCTGGATGTGCCATAAATACTGTATATTTAGTATGTGCAGAATACCAGATATCTAGTTTTTATATCATTTACAGAGATCTTGTCATGTCCTTCATTATATGGATGTGTTATATATTAAGTACTGATATAGACTGATACATGACATCTTTTCATTATTTTATCATTATTTTAGAAATAACTGTGTCGACGGCCAGTACTGATGGTGGAATATGTGAGACACCAGAGATCCACGAATCTGCCAGTGTAAGTATCAGAGGAGACGTCTGTTTATCATCAGATAACGGGGTATGAATTACACATATAATATTATACCCCAGATGACAATGGGATATCTTTGCTTTTATGTAGATCAGATCTATTGTGAGTAATGATGGCATTGTTATTCTGCCTCTTCTGTGTGATGCCCCTTATCATACCCTGCAGTACAGTGATATCTATGCATGGGGAATATCCCCTTAAAATATAATACTGTCTGTGGAGGGTCCGGCTTGCATCATGTCCTCTACATCTGCTGCAATGTAATCAGCGTGGACATAATATAGAGGAGAAGTTCCTGCATCTGGAGCTTTTATTTTCCTGCAGATTCTATGTCTTAATGTCATTTCTTATTATTTCTAGGCCTTGACCGGATCATTGAACTTGGAGACAAGTCCTAGTAAGACCGACTTTAAACCAATCAAACTGATCAGCAGTGGAGCTTATGGGTGAGCTTTATGTTTGCATAATATACATTTCCTAGTGTTCCTTATGACAATGCTTCTGTCTCTGTGCCCAGCCCGTACAACAGAGAAATGCTCTGAGTCCATACTGTCCACAAGAGATGAGCGAATCAGGCAAAATTCTAATTTGCTTGTTCACGTGGACTTGTGAAAATACGATTCAAGGAGAAATTAATGTCCCTTATTATGCTCTGGGGCCTCACCAGGCCCCAGAACATAATAAACATAAGAAACATACTTATACTCCCCTTACTGCTCAATTCTCTAGCCCCTCCACTTCTCACCGTCACCCGTCCGGTCCTCACTGCCTCTTCAGTTTGCCACCGCTCACGCTATGCAAGGACTTCAGGCTTTGAGAAGGTCTGAGAGAGTTCTATGCAAGAGCATAAAAAGTCACAACATTGTGACACCGTGACTGTTCTTGCGCTTGTGCATAATCCTCCCAGATCTCATCAATGTTGGAAGTCCCGTCCCAGTATGAGAGGCATTTGGATTTCAGCATTAGCAGCAGAGATTTGAGGATGCGGCAAGGAACGGACGGTTGAGGCGGAGGGGCCGTAGAAGTGAGTATAAAAATTTGTTTATTTTTAAACTTTTTTATGGCCTTTCAAGATTTTGAAAATGGTGGCCAACGCTTGACATTTTGCTAAATCCATGAGTAAGCAAATTACAAAAAACAAAACAAACAAAAAAACAAAACGCCATTTTGGTGAATGCAGAATTTTGCAAAATCTGAGTAGAATTTAATTCCACTCAAATGTGTTAGCTCATGTCTACTGGCCACATCTATATGTCATTATTTAGGTCAGTTAGGACGTGACATAGATGAGGACCTCGCATAGGTCATCATTTATGTTGTGTAACTTGATGGATTTCTACATGGATTTCTAGTGACATCTAGTAGTAACCAGACAATCATGTGATGAGGTTTATAGACAAAATGTTAGTAAGAATTCATTATAAATCATGGATTTTCCTTCTCTCCAGAGCCGTCCACTTAGTGCGACACAAATACACAAGCCAGCTATTCGCTATGAAGAAGCTGGACAAGGAGAACGTGAATATTCCAAGAAGACTTGAACGTGCCTTTCTAGAGAGGGACATCCTAACATTTGCTGATTGTCCATTTGTGGCCTCCATGTTGTGCTCCTTTCCAACTCCTCATCATCTGTGTATGGTCATGGAGTATGCAGCAGGTAAGTCATATCCATTGTGCCTATATCCAGCCTCAATCTGCTTATCTCTAGCATCTTCTCCATAATCTGAATGTGACCACATGGACGGTTACATGTCCATACTGCATTTACTATAAGTTATCTGTTACCAAGATGCCAGGAAAATCATTATCTCTGTGAAAGTCTCTGGTGAATGTCCTCACTGAGAATGGCAAAAATATCCACTGAGGATAAAAGGAGGATTTGACTCAATTCTAACAGTTTGTATAGATGAGCATTTCACAGAGTAATGAATAAGAGGCTTGCAGATGAGGCACGGCTCTGTCTTTTTATATTGGGTCACTCTGCTTTATACGCTCTACATTAGGCCTCTTTCACGCTTCAGTATTTCTGGTACGTGAGGTGACAGTTTACCACACGTACTGGAGACACTGACACATGTGCGCACATGTCAGTGTTTCCACGGACCGTGTGTCCATGTGATCCACACGTAGACATGTCTGTTTTTGGCCAGCAGGACGGATCACACAGACCCATTCAAGTCAATGGTTCAGTGTAAACACATACTGCACACGGATGCCATCCGTGTGACATGTGTCGGCGCCTGGGAATTAGCGATAAAGTTAGCGCCGGGTGCTAAACGCTGCCCTCATCATTGTCCCCTGCCGGCGCTGCGATCAGAACCAGCAGGGGTTAATGATGAGGGTTGTCTTCTCCCAGTGTATTTCTACCTGTAAAAATAAGAATAAAAAAAAAATCTATACCCTCACCTGTCCTAAATGTCCCCCACTGTAATCCATGAGACCGCTCAGCAGAGGAGCCGGGGAGAATGACTCCTGCAGCGAGCGGCCCCGAATCTGCGCTGAGCTCAGCGAGCGGTGTCCTGTCACTCACTGAGCTCAGCTGAGGTCTGGCGTCGCTCGCTGCAGGAGTCATTCTCCCCAGCTCCTCTGCTGAGTAGTCGCATGGATTACAGCAGGAGATACTTAGGACAGGTAGGTGAGTATAAGGGTTTTTTTTTATTTTATTCTTATTTTTACAGGTGGAGACACCGGGAGCAGACTACAACTCTCATTATTAACTCCTGCTGGTGCTGATCGCAGTGCCGGCAGGGGAAAATGATGAGCGCAGCGTTCAGTACCCGGCTTTTGGGAATAACGCTAACTGTACACTGATTCCCAAACGCCGGTACGTGTGCTCCTGATGCGGCACACGGACATCTCCGACACAGGTTTTTCCGGTACCAGAAATATCCGGACGTGTGAAACCGGCCTTATACAGTATATAAAGCAAAACCACAAATGAGACTGCTAACACCTTTAACTAATTATATATTTATTTATTGCAAGATACATAGTATATATAGCTCATACTTTTTTGGCCAGAATAGTGTCTCTTTTTTGTATGAGTTACCTTGTTATTTTTAAATATTTATTCCACGTGACTAATAAAGATTCATGCTTTTATATGGGATGTTGCTTCATTGCACTTATTTGTGCAGCTCTTGCACCTTTGTGGTTTTGCTTCATAGACATTTAGTGCAGTCCTAGTTACTATTCGGGTATGCTCCAATGGAGGGTTTTTTGCATTATTATACAGTATATCTCTGTGTATGACGTCCTGCCCCAATGTCTCCGCTCATTTCTCATTCACACTCCTCATGTGTCATTTACATTGTAACAAACCCTCTCCTGTCATATTTGCTTTCTGCTGTAGGAGGAGACTGTGGCAGTTTTATGAAGAACTATGGGTGTTTACCTGTCCCCTTGGCTCGTCTGTACATTGCAGAAACGGTTCTAGCTGTGGAATATCTGCACAGCTATGGTGTAATGCACAGAGACCTGAAGCCTGAAAAGTAAGTGACACTTGTAGTATAAGAAAGGGGTAAAAAGATATCGTTTATTATACAATCTATTTGCAACTTGGGGCTGACATCCTCTTTTTTTCACAGCCTCCTGATAACGTCAACTGGTCATATTCAAGTTACAGATTTTGGGCTTTCCAAACTCTGCCTCATGAGACCAACATCAGAGATCTACAAGGCTCCAATTGAAGACATCACCAGAGAGTTCCATGATAAGGAGGTAGGCAGGAACTTGTTCTTTACTCATCTCCTCCATTTCTCCTTCTCTTATACTTTCTCATCTAGAAAACGTTTCCACTGATGTTATTTGTCACAATTATGTTCTCTGATCATTATCTCATTCCTCTGTTTTTTCCAGATTGCTGGCTCCCCTCATTACATAGCCCCAGAAGTTATCTTAAAGGAAGGCTATGGAAGGCCAGCTGACTGGTGGTCAATTGGGATCATCCTATATACATTTCTTGTAGGACGTGTACCATTTTATGGGCCTTCCAAATATGACATTTACAGCCATATTGTCAGGGGTAAGTAAAATAATCTGATTGCTGTGTAATGTCATTGTTATTTGAATAGATTAGTTGTGTGATTTAGTTACTTTTGTTAATATAAAAGATTTTTGTTTTGATAAAATAAATTAAGATGTTTCATTTTCTGTAATATTTGCTTTTTACATAACAGATGACATATATTGGAAACTTACTAATTCGGCTTTTCCAGCCACAGCTCGGGATATCATCATTGAGCTGCTCAGAAAAGATCCAGCACAAAGACTTGGGACAGGTAATGTATATAATACTATTATTAATGACTTATTACACCTCTGTGAACAGAAAATGAATAATGAGGATCAGCACTGAGGTTTTGTTCTCTACCAGCTTGGCCATTCCCCATTCTTCATGCTAAGACTTTCAGTACATCTACTTCACTTCGGCTCTGTTACGTCAACCGTTCAGATTAACGCCCCCTTCACACGTCCGTATAAAATCAGTACTGAAACCAGTACCGGAAAAAAACAGTACTAGTGTCATCAGTGTTTTGAATCAGTGTGCCATCAGTGTGCCATCAGTGTTTTTCCGGTACGGCAAAGAAAAAGAAATGATAAAGTATCTCTTATACTTTGTAATGTTAAACAGATACAGCGTAAGGAAGGCACACAAATGGCACACGGATGCCATCTGTGTGATGTACGTGTTTTTCAGGGTCCCATAGACTTGTATTGGCACTTGTCATCTGTGCTGCCACAAAAAAACAGCAGCATAGATGATAATGGGTACGGGTGGCATACGTGAAAGAAAAATGGATGCCACATGTAGTGCAAACACGGATATGTGTAGGAGGCCTAAGAAACTTGTCTCTTTGACAATAACTATATCACTATTCATTGTTTTCCTTTTCAAGGAGGAGCAAATGAGATCAAATTTCATCCATTCCTGCGTAACTTAGATTTTGACAACCTTCTAAGTCAGAAGTCGCTGTTCATTCCTGATCTTGAGTCAGAAGAGGATACCATCTACTTTGACAGTAAGTAGAATGAGACATCATCTGCAGAAAGCTGCTGTGTGTCTTGTATTTCATTTTAAGTGAGAATCAGTCCCCACCTTGATTCATGATCAAATGGTGACTGTTCAGGACAAAGTATTATGCTAATAATCTCGATTAACTCTTGTACTTTTCAGCTCGATGTAGCAGACATCAACATATTGATTCAGATGAGGGGGACACAAGTGAAGATAATGACTGGCCGGAAAGCCAAAACTTTCTATCATCTTCGCATAGGCTTTCTAAAGTAAGTATGTGACCAATAAGATCCATACAACCTGTAATTAAAATAAAATTGTAAAATATTAAAATATTTTTTTTTCCTCTTTGTATTAGCTCTGTTCCATCCATACCAAGATGATGAACAATGAAGAACCCAAGTCACCTCCAGGGTATTCACCAGAAAGTGCAAAACAGTCAGACATGTGAGCAAATTATTTTTATGGGGTCCATTCTGATATGTGTACACAACACCAAATTCAAGACGAGTGTAAGTCGATACTAAATCCAGTATCGATGACCACATGATTGCTGATCACCATGTTTCTGACTTGTGATAACGCTGGTGATGAAAGTTGATAACTATGACCAGCTTTAATTTCCAGTTCATTACAGGAAAATAAATATTGCTAGTGATTCTCCATTCTTGCTGGTAGAAGAGGGTCTTGAGCACAGCATCCCCTTCATGTTATTCAGATGTCCTAATGGGCTTTGCAGACAGGTGTTGTATCCGTATCTATTGTTTTCACTTGTAATTTATATGTTTTTCTTCTACCAAACAGACAGAAAGATTCTCCCCCCTCTAAGTCTGAAGACAACCAGACGCAGAAAGATTCTCCCCCTTCTAAATCTGATGACAACCAGACACAGAGAGATTCTCCCCCCTCTAAGTCTGATGACAACCAGACGCAGAAAGATTCTCCCCCTTCTAAATCTGAGGATGACAACCAGACACAGAGAGATTCTCCCCCCTCTAAGTCTGATGACAACCAGACGCAGAAAGATTCTCCCCCCTCTAAATCTGATGACAACCAGACGCAGAAAGATTCTCCCCCCTCTAAGTCTGATGACAACCAGACGCAGAAAGATTCTCCCCCCTCTAAATCTGATGACAACCAGACGCAGAAAGATTCTCCCCCCTCTAAATCTGATGACAACCAGACGCAGAAAGATTCTCCCCCCTCTAAATCTGATGACAACCAGACGCAGAAAGATTCTCCCCCCTCTAAATCTGATGACAACCAGATGCAGAAAGATTCTCCCCCTTCTAAATCTGATGATGATAAGCAGAGGCAGAAAGATTCTTCCCCCTCTAAATCTGATGACAACCAGACGCAGAAAGATTCTTCCCCCTCTAAGTCTGATGATGACAAGCAGTGTTTCACTGCTGAAGGCAGACAGTCATCCATATTGTCAGGTATGTATAGCTCTATAGGTCATTCTATTGCAGCCTGTGTCAAAAAGTGTAATGTGAAAACAGCCCAACATTTCATTTTATAAAAATCCTCACTCTTAGGCTGTGTGCCCACGATGCGTTTTTCAAGCGTTTACGCTGCGGAATTTCTACAGCGTAAACACTTGGGAAACGCTTGGTAAACCTTCCCCCATGGTCTCCAATGCAATTCCGCACTTTCAATGCCCATGCTGCGTATTTTTCCGCAGCGTTTATGCTGCGCTCAAAAATACGCAGCATGTCCATTAATTTTGCGGACGCGCAGCGTAATCGCCGCCATTGACTTGCATTAGAACGCGCTAATTCCGCAAGACTGCATCTGTACTTGCGTAATTGGCGCTTTCTAATGTGCGGATGGTACCCAAGTCTGGAGGAGAGGAGACTCTCATCCAGACCTGGGTACCATAGAATCTGTAAAGAAAAGAATTTAAAATAAAAAATAAAGCTTATAATCACCTTCCGATGTCCTCCCAGTGTTTTGTCCACGCCGTCCGGTCTCTTGCAATGCTCGCGCTGTTGTGAAGGACCTGTCATGACGTCACTGAGTCATGTGACCCATCACATGACTCAATGACGTCACCGCAGGTCCTTCACAGCACCGCGAGCATTGCAAGAGACCGGACGCAGCAGAGATGACACCGGGAAGACACCGGAAGGTGAGTATAATCTTTTTTTTTTCATTTTTTACCATTCTTATTCTTTTTTTTAACTATTACTCGGTCACACTATATAAATCCATGCCGGTTGCATGGATTTAAATAGTGTGACCAACTTGTCAAGCACTTTTCCAAGTGATGCTCAAAATCGTTTGGAAAACTTCTTGAAAAAACGCATGCGAAAGCGCATGTAAAAATGCTGAAAAAACGCTTCTCTCTGGCAGAAAAAACGCATGTAAATCTGCATGTAAATCTGCATGTAAAGCTGCATACGTTTTTTTCTGCCAGAGAGAGGCAAAAACGCTCTGCATCAAATCTGCTACGTGGGCACATAGCCTCATAGGTTATAATTTTTAATGCATAAGAAGCCATTCAGTCTTCTGCCAAACTGATTCTGAATACTGCACCCATGGCTCCATCTAGGCCTATACTGATCCTTATCACCTTAAGAATGCACTGAGGTTTTAGCTAACTTATTTTAAGATATTACTTGCAGGATGCCGCAGTGTTATCATGTTAATAAGGGGACATAGTTCCCTGGCTAGACACCACATATCGGAAAACCTACAGGTTTCATATTAATCAGTTCACAAGGCAATCTAATTCTCAGACCCTCAGGTGGTTTTATGTATATATGACATATTCTCTCTATTATGGTGCAATAATCAATTACCGGGACTACAGGGTACAAGAATAACAGAATTCTATATAAAGATACAAAGCTAATCTTTTAGGAGTTTATAATATACATCTTTTTCTTGTTTTTTTTATCAGAATCACCAGTTCAGGGGAAAAGAAAATCTGCATCGAAAGATCGACAAAAAACAGAGAAGGTAGAAGAGAGAAGAAGTAGAAGAGGTAAGTGTAACAATAAGCTCCATGTTGCATGATGTCAGTCAGTGAGAAGGAGTCATGTGGAGCAGATATTATCTGTAGGATTACTGACAATGACCCCGTACATCTGTATGGATACGACTCCTCTATCATCCTGTCACAGTGACACTACAGTAGTATCCTCTAATACATACATGTCAAACTCTGGCCCGTCGACCAAACCTGGCCCGCAGGGTGGTTATATTTGACCCACGACAACAGAACCACCACCACTATTTGGGGCCATTATTCTGTATGGAGGACAATGTGGGGCCCATTATACTGTACGGAGGACTATGTGGGGCCATTATTCTGTATGTAGGATTATGTGGGGTCCAAGTTTTTCATTTTGGCCCTCTGTGTGTTTGAGTGTGACATCCCTGCTCTAATATGTAGTCCCATTACTTACATTAGTTATGTCTCTTTGTCTCCTCTCACAGGTTCCACCTTCCGCCGGCTGATATCATCTTGCCGGCGTGGATTATCCAGGGTTGCTCGCTCCATCAGACAAAGCTGCATATTTGCTCCCTGTCATCGGAGCAACACAAACATCTCAATGTGAAAAACCCTTCATGTCTAGTGCCTAGTACAGCATGTCCACCATTAAAGATGCACCTGTGTGGAAGGACTTGTACCATCTACCTGTGGCCTTCTGACCAGCAAGTAACATCTGCAGAAGAAGGCCCTCCAAGAACATCTCTTCATTCTTCCATGTAATTCTTAATAAAAAAAAAACTAAAAAGAATCATTTCAAATTGATTAATGTCCCTTTGCATTTAATGTAATACTACTGACATTTATGGCATATCAGTACTAAACATCATATATGTCTGATGAGAGAATATCGTTTCCATGTTTCATGTTAATCCTCTAATCCTCAGCCAAAAGTGGAAGAGAAGACCAGTGATTCTGTTACATCTACGAATGACAGTCAATCCAGGGAAAAACACCTTCTGATCCATACATTTTTCAGGCACTCTGATCCTTTTACCTTCATGTGGCTCTACTTAAGGTTTATGTATAAGAACCAGTTGGATTCAGTACTGGGCATCCTGGGGGTCCCAGCAGCCACATCCCAATTGTTCAACTAAAAAAGACATACTGTATTATAGTGTGATATATATATATATATATATATATATATATATATATACACTGTGTGCAGAATTATTAGGCAAATGAGTATTTTGATCACATGATACTTTTTATACATGTTGTCCTACTCCAAGCTGCATAGGCTTGAGAGCCAACTACCAATTAAGTAAATCTGGTGATGTGCATCTCTGTAATGAGGAGGGGTGTTGGCTAATGACATCAACACCCTATATAAGGTGTGCTTAATTATTAGGCAACTTCCTTTCCTTTGGCAAAATGGGTCAGAAGAGAGATTTGACGGGCTCTGAAAAGTCCAAAATTGTGAGATGTCTTGCAGAGGGATGCAGCAGTCTTGAAATTTCCAAACTTTTGAAGCGTGATCACCGAACAATCAAGCGTTTCATGGCAAATAGTCAACAGGGTCGCAAGAAGCGTGTTGGCCAAAAAAGGCGCAAAATAACTGCCCATGAATTGAGGAAAATCAAGCGTGAAGCTGCCAAGATGCCATTCACCACCAGTTTTGCCATATTTCAGAGCTGCAATGCTACTGGAGTATCAAAAAGCACAAGGTGTGCGATACTCAGGGACATGGCCAAGGTAAGGAAGGCTGAAAAACGACCACCTTTGAACAAGAAGCATAAGATAAAACGTCAAGAATGGGCCAAGAAATATCTTAAGACTGATTTTTCAAAGGTTTTATGGACTGATGAAATGAGAGTGACTCTTGATGGGCCAGATGGATGGGCCAGAGGCTGGATCAGTAAACGGCAGAGAGCTCCACTCCGACTGAGATGCCAGCAAGGTGGAAGTGGGGTACTGGTATGGGCTGGTATCATCAAAGATGAACTTGTGGGACCTTTTCGGGTTGAGGATGAAGTGAAGCTCAACTCCCAGACCTACTGCCAGTTTCTGGAAGACAACTTCTTCAAGAAGTGGTACAGGAAGAAGTTGGTATCGTTCAAGAAAAACATGATTTTCATGCAGGACAACTCTCCATCACATGCATCCAACTACTCCACAGCGTGGCTGGCCAGTAAAGGTCTAAAAGAAGAAAAAATAATGACATGGGCCCCTTGATCACCTGATCTGAACCCCATAGAGAACCTGTGGTCCATCATAAAATGTGAGATCTACAGGGAGGGAAAACAGTACACCTCTCGGAACAGGGTCTGGGAGGCTGTGGTGGCTGCTGCACGCAATGTTGATCGAAAACAGATCAAGCAACTGACAGAATCTATGGATGGAAGGCTGTTGAGTGTCATCATAAAGAAAGGTGGCTATACTGATCACTAATTTTTTGGGTTTTTGTCTTTGCATGTCAGAAATGTTTATTTCTATATTTTGTGCACTGATATTGGTTTACCTGGTGAAAATAAACAAGTGAGATGGGATTATATTTGGTTTTTATTAAATTGTCTAATAATTCTGCACAGTAATAGTTACCTGCACAAACAAATATCCTCCTAAGATAGCCAAATCTTAAAAAAACCACTCCAACTTCCAAAAATATTAAGCTTGGATATTTATGAGTCTTGTGGGTTGATTGAGAACATAGTTGTTGATCAACAATAAAAATAATCCTCTAAAATACAATTTGCCTAATAATTCTGCACACCGCGTATATCTATATATATAATCGTCTTATCCCGTCTGTCTGTCTGTCTGTCTGTCGGGGAAATCCCGCGTCACTGATTGGTCCAGCAGCGGCCAATCAGCGACGCGGGATTTCAGAAAAAAGATGGCGGCCGTTAGAGGCTCATCTGCGGGACGGAGCTCAGCGGCGATGCAGCCGGGAGATGACTGGCGCGAGGCTCTCATCTCCCGGCCGCTAGCAGCAGAAGAACCCCGACCGGCGAGCAGCCGCTCATCTCCCGGCTTCTCGCAGCGGAAGTAGCCGCACAGGCAGTGGCGTTGACCTCCATGCGGCTAGGGTCAAATTTATACAACGCTCTGCTAATTGGTCGCGGACACCAGCCACGACCAATCAGCGAGATTGGCGCCAAATTTAAACAACGCTCTGCTGATTGGTCGCGGCCGCCAGCCGACCGCGACCAATCAGCGAGATTGGCGCCAAATTTAAACACCACTCTGCTGATTGCGCCCAGTCGGCCGCATACATATTCTAGAATACCCGATGCGTTAGAATTGGGACACCATCTAGTATATATATAAATATATTCACTTGTGGAAAACCCTTTTAACTAGGGCTGTGGTGTCAGTAAGTCAAATTTCCAACTATAATAATTACTAATACCAAATATACTGCAACAAATAATAGTAAATATTCAGCAATTTATGCATGAAAATAATTTATAATATACAATATTAACACTATATAAGTATTTACATTTTTTTCTACCTGCAGTTGGAGTTGGTACGTTCTTCTGATACTAACTCCACAGCTCGGCTTTTCCTTCTTTCCTGCTCCTCTAACATAAAAGTACAGCAATTAATTACGACAAGTTAATCATTTAAATGCTGCTGTCAATCTCTGACAGCAGCACGTAAATGTAACCAGTGCCACTGCTTCCATTTACCAGCTCCCATCTGTGCCCTGTGACATGATCTCGGGGGCTGATGGGTCACTAGGACAGTGAGGGCCCTGTGCCCGCTGTCTTGGTGCTCCTCTGGAGCTCATCTATATGCTGAGCTTCAAAGGAGACCGAGATTTAGGCTACCGTCCCACTATCAGTATTTGGTCCAATTTCACCACAAATGGATTTTTTTCCCCATTTTTAGTACATTGAATAGTAAAATGAATCATTCAAAACTACAAGTAACCCCAAAGTCATGCCAGTTTCCATGGCCCAGAAGATTCTCTGAAGGAAGAGTGTCATTGGGTGACTGCTTCTTTGGTAAATACCATAAACATTAGCACTTAAAAAGGTCCATATGTCTGGAACCGTATAGATGATTTCGAAAGAAACAAAAAAAAGCTCAGTGATAAGAAACAGATGATGGTTATTAATGGAACACACTAACTGGGTCACATTTAAAAGTGGTGTACCCCAGGAGTCAGTATTGGGACTTCTATTTAATACAATTATTAATGACCTTTTGGGGGGTATACAGAGTAAAATTTCAATATTTTCAGATGATCGTAAACTCTGCAAGGTTATCAGTACATAGGAGGATAATGTAATATTACAGAGGGATTTATGTAAGCTTGAGGTTTGGGCTGAAAAATGGCAATTGAAGTTTAATGTAGATAAATGTTCTTGCTTGGGACAAATTACAATGTACAATTATGTACTAAACACTGGGAAAACCATCACTGGAAAAGACTTGGGTGTATGGGTGGACAGCAAACTCAACTTTAATAACCAGTGCTAGGCCGCTGCTGCCAAGGCAAATAGAACCATGGAAGCATTAAAAGAGGCATAGATGCTTATGATAAGAACATAGTTTTGTCTGTATACAAGTCACTAATTCAGCCACATTTAGAATACTGTGTATAATTTTGGTCTTTGGTGTATAAGACGGACATAGTTGAACTAGGACGTATGCAGACAAATGCAACCAAGGTTATTAAGGGAATTGGTGCACTGCAATTCCAAGACAGGTTATCAAAGTTAGGGTTATTCAGTTTGGAATAATGAAGGTTTAAGGGCGATCTTATTACAATGTACAAATATAAGAAGAAACAGTATAGAGATCTTATTAAGGAACTTTTTACATATAGACCTTCAACGATGACAAGGAGGCACCCTCTCCTACTAGAAGAAAGATGGTTTCTCAGTCATCATAGATGGCGATTCTTTACTCTAAGAATAGTGAAATTACGGGACTTTCGGGAACATAAACATCACAGTAAAAGATAATGCCTTACCAACACCAGGTCAGATTACCAGTGCACCGCAGGATGCAGCAAGCCTCCATGATAAAGGCGGGGGCAGCACATGTGCAAAATACTAATGCCGACAGCCACTCACTAACCTACCAATTCTTGGAGGGGGTGGCTGTGTAGTATTATGCATGCACACCGATGGAGTTGTGAGCTTGCGTATTTTGGCCAAAATATCGTCCAATACCTCATGTGGTGTACTTATCTTATATACTATTTTTCATCTTTTTTGCACATCTTTTTGCAGGATGCAGCCAGGCCTCTTTAGTGTTGGCTGGGTGAATTGGGGCGTCTGTCCTGTGGGGGTGCATGTATATAGTTCTGGGCAACCCGCCTGATCTAATACTATGGGCGTCATCAATACGCTGCAAGCAAGACATCAATAGGCTGCAAGCCAGACACTGTGTATCACACATATCTGTGTGACTGGCGCCCTATGCAGACTCCATCGGTGTGCATGTATAATACTACACAGCCACCCCCTCCATGAATTGGTAGGTTAGTGAGTGGCTGTCTGCATCAGTATTTTGCACATGTGCTGCCCCCGCCTTTATCATGGAGGCTTGCTGCATCCTGCAGTGCATTGGTAATCTGACCTGGTGTTGGTAAGGCATTATCTTTTACTGTGATGTTTTTTGAAATTATGTCCAATGTTCACCATTTTTAATATTCAGACTTTCGGGAACATCATATTGTAATTGTTGATTTACTAAACAAGTTCAAGTATGGCCCGGATGCTTTTGTTGAAAAATATATTACAGGTTATGGGAACTAGATTCTGTGATAGGACGTTCATCCAGGGAACTAGTCTAATTGCCATTAGTGGAGTTGGGAAGGATTTTTTCGTTAATAGGGGGCAATTAGCATCTGCCTCATGGGTCTTTTGCCTTCCTTTGTATCAACATGTTAGGTTATAGGTAGAACACAATGGATGTCTTCTTTCAATGTACTGTGTGGGGAAATGTATTGTCAGGGGGAATCATACTGTACATCATGCTGTGTGTAATAGGACCGTGGGGGCATCATATTGAGTGTGATAGCCACTGTGGGGCCATGAAAGTGGTATCATACTGTGTGTAGGCATATATGAGGAATTGGACTAGATTAGAATACTGGCATTCGAGAAAGAATGTCACACCGATTGTACTCCCGGGATTATGGTGTGCTGTGTAATAATATATGGTAGCAGGACCCCTCTAGTCTTCATTCCAGGTATACTAACTGCTCAGTGTTACATTGATTTGGTCGTGGAACCAGTGATATGGACATTTCTTAAACGTGCCTCAGTAACTATTTTTCAACATGGAAATGTTAAGCTACATGTTGCAGGTGCTACTGTGAGCAGCATGCTTGACTTAAACATGATACCATGGCCAGAAGCATCTCCGGATTTGACTCCCATCAAGCACTTCATTGGTCGAGCATTGCAAAAGGAGTTGCCGTCAGCAGATCTTGATGATTTGTGTGCCCAAGTGCATTCATTATTCCTCTCTGCTCTGCCTTGCTCACCGCTCCGGCGGTTCCTCTCTGCTCTGCCTTGTCCACCGCTCCGGCGGTTTCGCCCTGCTCTGCCTTGCTCACCGCTCTGGCGGTTCCTCCTGCTCTGCCTTGCCCACCGCTCCGGCGGTTTCGCCCTGCTCTGCCTTGCTCACCGCTCTGGCGGTATCTCTCTGCTCTGCCTTGCCTACCGTTCCAGCGGTTCCTCTCTGCTCTGCTTGTCTACCGCATCTGCGGTTCTGTTCCTGAATCCCAGTTTGTACTGGACCCTATCCAGCCTGCGCTCCAACCTGCTAGTGCCTCCCTGTCTGCACTCCAGCCGTGTTTGCCAGTACCCCCCTGTCTGCATACCAGCCGTGCCTTGCCAGTGCCCTCCTGTCTGCATACCAGCCGTGCTTGCCAGTATCCTCTTGTCTGCACTCCAGCCGTGCCTGCCAATACCCAACTGTCTGTGTGCCAGCCTAACCTGCCCGTTCCTGCATTCCCCGGTGTGGGTCAACAGCTGTGACCGGGATCTAACCTGGAGTAGCACCTGGTCCCTCTGCTCGGTTCCTCCTTGTTTCACGGAGTCGTTAGCCTCCGTGCGACCTTGGTCGGATCGGGTTGATACTTAGTTATGCCCCTCCAGGCACTCCTCGGTTCATGGTACAGTGGGATCACTAATCACGCTCACGCCAGTCAGTCCAGGCACGAGTGTAACAGTTTTATTTATGTTGTATCGTGTTTGAAGGTTGCCTTTTCCTGATGGCAGGTTTCAGCTCTTTCTAAAGATGCTCAATAGGATTTAGGTCAGGGCTCATAGAAGGCCACTTCAGAATAGTTGAAAGTTTTCCTCTTAGCCGTTCTTGGGTGTTATAAGCTGTGTGTTTTGGGTCATTATCCTGTTGCAAGACCCATGACTGAGACCAAGCTTTCTGACAATGGGTAGCACATTTCTCTCTAGAATCCCTTGATAGTCTTGAGATTACATTTTACCCTGCACAGATTCAAGACACCCTGTGCCAGATGCAGCAAAGCAGCCCGAGAACATAACAGAGCTCCTCCATGTTTCACAGTAGGGACAGTGTTCTTTTCTTGATATGCTTCACTTTTCCGTCTGTGAACATAGTGCTGATGTGCCTTGCCAAAAACTTCAATGTTTGTCTCATCTGTCCATAGGACATTCTCCCAGAAGCTTTGTGGCTTGTCAACATGTAGTTTGGCAAATTCCAGTTTGGCTTTTTTATGAAATTTTTTTCAACAATGGTGTTCTCCTTGGTCGTCTCCCATGAAGTCCACTTTGGATCAAACAACAACGGATGGTGCGATCTGACACTGATGTTCCTTGAGCATGAAGCTCACCTTTAATCTCTTTAGAAGTTATCCTGGGCTCTTTTGTTACCATTCGAATTATCCGTCTCTTTGATTTGTCATCAATTTTCCTCCTGCTGCCACGTCCAGGGAGGTTGGCTACAGTCCCATGGATCTTAAATTTCTAAATAATATGTGCAACTGTAGTCACAGGAACATCAAGCTACTTGGAGATGGTCTTATAACCTTTACCCTTAACTTGCTTGTCTATAATTTTCTTTCTAATCTCCTGAGACAACTCTTTCCTTTGCTTCCTCTGGTCCATGTTGAGTGTGGTACACACCATGTCACCAAACAGCACAGTGAGTATCTGTAGCCCTATATACAGGCCCACTGACTGATTACAAGATTGTAGACACTTGTGATGCTAATTAGTGGACACAACTTGATTTAACATGTATCTGTTGTTACATTATTTTCAGGGGTACCATCATTTTTGTCCAGGCCTATATCATGAGTTACATTTTTTAAAAACTTCTGTGGAAGCAGGGTTGAAAAGCAATGTCTGACTTCCATTTGTTCATTTTCATAGATTTTTAATTTATTATTACTTTTGTCAGATTCAAATTATTTCTGTGACCATTGTGGGTTTTTCCTTTCATTAAACGAGGGGTACCAACAATTTTGACCACGTATGTATGTATGTACAAACACACACACACACATATGTATATATATATATATATATATATATATATACACACATACACACATACATACATATATATATATATATACACACACATATATATACACACACACATATATATACACACATACATATATATATAGTGATGTAGCAGACATCCCTTTAATGGTTTGGTGTGTTTTTGAATGACCATGTACCTTCCTCTTTAACGGACTGGTCACATGACTGTGACATCACACAGGTCCTTATGCACACAGAGGGTGTGGACACATGACTCTGACATCAGTTAAGGTCCTATCTGTGTGTGTGCTGCAGTATATATAAACCCTGTGTGATTTGTGACAGGTGTGTTCCGGTGTGTAGGAGTTCCTGGGTGTTGGGAGCTCCTGTGTGGGCACCGTGTGAGCGGCACCAGGCTGTTCCCTGTGTGTGGGGAACACCGCTCGTGGGAAGCCTGGTGAGGCCTGGTGGACTCCGGTGGAGGTGAAGCCTGGATCCCTGTGAGAGTGTGGGGGATGCCAGTAAGCCTCGGAGTGCCACACAAGCACACAAATTTTGGGGTCCATTTTTTCTTGTTAGCCCTGTGAAAATAAAAAAAATTGGGTCTAAAGTAACATTTTTGTGAAAAAAGTTAAATGTTCATTTTTTTCTTCCACATTCAAAAAATTCCTGTGAAGCATCTGAAGGGTTAATAAAGTTCTTGAATGTGGTTTTGAGCACCTTGAGGGGTGCAGTTTTTAGAATGGTGTCACTTTTGGGTATTTTCTGTCATAAAGACCTCTCAAAGTGACTTCAAATGTGATGTGGTCCCTAAAAAAATGGTTTTATACATTTTGTTGGAAAAATGAGAAATCGCTGGTCAACTTTTAACCCTTATAGCTCCCTAACAAAAAAAAATTTTGGTTCCAAAATTGTGCTGATGTAAAGTAGACATGTGGGAAATGTTATTTATTAACTCTTTTGTGTGACATATCGCTCTGATTTCAGGGCTTAAAAATTCAAATTTTGAAAATCGCAAAATTTTCAAAATTTTCGCCAAATTTCCATTTTTTTCACAAATAAACGCAAGTGATATCGAAGAAATTTTTCCACAATCATGAAGTACAATATGTCACGAAAAAACAGTCTCAGAATCAGGGGGATCCGTTGAAGCGTTCCAGAGTAATTACCTCATAAAGTGACAGCGGTCAGAATTGTAAAAATTGGCCCGGTCATTAACGTGCAAACCACCCGCGGGGCTTAAGGGGTTAAAGAGAACCTGTCACGTCCTAGCTGCCCTCTACACTGCCCCCATAGCGTTGGTAGTGACGCAATGTGCATCACTAGCAAGCTGTTTTCATGAAAATCACTGCAGCTATAATGAATTTATAACGTTTAATATACTTATATCTAGGGCCGGCTCCAGGTTTTTCTGGGCCCCGGGCGAGTCTCAGTGGGCCCCTCTAACACATACCACGATTCATGATGCACAGATACCGCAGAGAAATCTATATATATAGTACAATGCAAAGATTTCACTTCTTACATTACATGAGTGATATCTACTGTAAATTCTACAATAGCTCAGAAGCCGGAGAATCCTCGCAGCACACAGTGCAGACCGGACAATATAGTCCTCCATACAGTATTATGGGCACCACTAAGTCCTCCATACAGTTTTATGGGCCCCATTATATATTGCTCCATACAGAATAATGACCCCACATAGTCCTCGTACAGTATAATGGGCACCACATATCTCCATACAGAATACTGGCCCCCATATAAGGCCGCATACGGAATACTGGCCCCCATATAAGGCTCCATAAAGGAATACTGGCCCCCATATAAGGCCCCATACGGAATACTGGCCCCCATATAAGGCCCCATATGGAATACTGGCCCCCATATAAGGCCCCATACGGAATACTGGCCCCCATACGAAATACTGGCCCCCATATAAGGCCCCATACGGAATACTTGCCCCCATATAAGGCCCCATAAAGGAATACTGGCCCCCATATAAGACCCCATGAAGGAATACTGGCCCCCATATAAGGCCCCATACGGAATACTGGCCCCCATATAAGGCCCCATACGGAATACTGGCCCCCATGTAAGGCCCCATACGGAATACTGGCCCCCATATAAGGCTCCATACGGAATACTGGCCCCCATATAACGCTCCATACGGAATACTGGCCCCCATATAAGGCTCCATACGGAATACTGCCCCCCATATAAGGCTCCATACAGAATACTGGCCCCCATATAACGCTCCATACAGGATACTGGTCCTCTTATAAAGCTCCATACAGGATACTGGCCCCCATATAACGCTCCATACAGGATACTGGTCCCCTTATAACGCTCCATACAGGATACTGGCCTCCATATAATGCTCCATGCAGGCTGTTACCCCCCACATAATGCCCCATACAGGCTGTCTCCCCCCTTATAATGCTCCATGCAAGCTGTTACCCCCCACATAATGCCCCATACAGGCTGTCCCCCCACCGTATAATGCTCCATGCAGGCTGTTCCCCCCACATAATGCACTAAGCAGGCTGTCCCCCCCCCTTATAATGCCCCATGCAGGCTGTTCCCCCCTTATATTGCCCCATGCAGGCTGTCACCCCTCCTCTTTATAATGCCCCATGCAAGATGTCACCCCCTCTCTCTATAATGCCCCAAACAGGATGTCACCCCCCCTCTTTATAATCCCCAATCAGGATGTCACCCCCCCTCTTTATAATGCCCCATTCAGGATGTCACCCCCTCTCTTCATAATGCCCCATGCAGGATGTCACTCCCCTCTGTTTATAATGCCCCATGCAGGATGTCACCCCCTCTCTTTATAATGCCCCATGCAGGATGTCACCCCCTCTCTTTATAATGCCCCATGCAGGATGTCACCCCCTCTCTTTATAATGCCCCATGCAGGATGTCACCCCCTCTCTTTACAATGTCCTATGCAGGATGTCACCCCCCTCTCTTTATAATGCCCCATGCAGGATGTCAGCCCCCCTCTCTTTATAATGCCCCATGCAGGATGTCACCCCCTCTCTTTATAATGCCCCATGCAAGATGTCACCCCCTCTCTTTATAATGCCCCATGCAGGATGTCACCCCCTCTCTCTATAATGCCCCATGCAGGCTGTCACCCCCTCTCTCTATAATGCCCCATGCAGGATGTCACCCCCCCTCTCTTTATAATGCCCCATGCAGGATGTCACCCCCCCTCTCTTTATAATGCCCCATGCAGGATGTCAACCCCCCTCTCTTTATAATGCCCCATGCAGGATGTCACCCCCCCATATTATGCCCCATGCAGGATGTCACCCCCCCCCCCATATTATGCCCCATGCCTCCATACATTAAAAAAAAAATCAAATACTCACCTCCCTCCTCACCTGCTGCAGCTGCTCGGGTCGGGACTCCAGCGTTGGCGGCGTCTTTCCGCTCTGTGCTCCCTGTGACAGCTCAGGGGGAGGGCGCGGTGGAAAGACTTCACCGCACCCTCTGACCTGAGACGTCACAGAGAGTGCAGAGCAGGAAGACGGCGGATCTGCAGAGGCACGGGGAGAGGTAAGTATCCGGCTGCCGGGGCCCTGAGCAAGCGGGGGAGAAGGGCGGGCGCTGACACCGCTCTCCTCCGCCCATAGCCCAACGGGGTGCGTGACCGCCAGTGGGCCCCCCTGCCTGCTCAGGGCCCCGGCACTTGCCCGGGTGCGCCGGGTGCTGACGCCGGCCCTACTTATATCCTACCTGCCTTTTCAATCATAGGGGCGTGCTTGTCATATTCAGTCAAGGGCGAGCGCAGCATTCACTCACTGCTGGCGCCGTCCATGTATTTGAATCCTGTTCCTGACCAGCGCTGATATTGTGGGACGCAGGCGCACTTGTAGATGTCCGGCCGCCTGCGCAGTGAGGCTCTGTGATTACCAGATTCACTGCGCTTGCTCTGGGAACATAGCGCGTTAAAGCGCATGCGCAGTGAGGCTGTGTGATTATGACTTTTTCTTCACTTTGAAAATTGTTTAAGTTGGCTGAGGGACTGGGTGGTTTACCTAGGACAAGGAATGGCCATGTGTAAGAAAAACCGCTACTGATTGTAAATTACAGATTCTGTTAACTACAATAAATAAGTTGGTTAACAAGAAACACTTTGATATAGTGCACTACACAATACAGTTCTCTTTTACACACTGTATAGTTTGCTAAAAGGCACACGTTTTAGTGGGAGAGGCCGAAAAATGAACGAGTAATACAACCGTTTATGGATGCTGTAGTGTGGACCCCTAGAGTCAATTCTCCTGGTGGGCCCTAGGCACCCCAGTCCGACCCTGTATGAGGCCTTTACATGGTATCAACGCCTGCGATGAGAACGCCACATCATAGTAATAGCAGAATCACAAATATAAGATTATATGAACAGATTAAAGCAAGATTTCTATTGCTGGCTGCAGAATGAGTTAACTGGGATATCATCAGTGAGTTTGATCTGACTGGAGAAGTAACTACTCTTGTTTTTATTCTTTTGAGCTCCATTCAGCTAATTTATGATTTATCACCTTCCCTGAGCATACATGGAAATCATGGGGTCCCATAGCAGAAGTAATAATTAAGCCCCCACAAAAAAACATTAATATTCAGCGGGGTCACAGAAGAGCATATGTAGCACCCTGAGGATTCGGCTGCTACAGGGGTATTGCACCTCAACCCAGAGGTGTGATATTCCACTCCCGGGCAAGGATGGAGAGTGGGACTGAGCTCGGTAGGCTGCATGCACTACACACATCCCATTTCCGGGGAACAGGCCGACGGTACTCCCACTTAGAAATGTGCAGGTACGACCGAGTCTGTTCCTGGCTGGAGTGGGAGGGGGGTGGTACATCCCATGTAGTGTAGGGGCAGATAGGGGGAGCAGTCTGGGTAGTGATAGGAGCTCATTGGGTGCTGGTCACCTGAGCTCACACATAGAGGGATATATAAGGTGGGCACCAACTAGAATCAGGGTCAGACGCAGAGGACAAGTCGGTCAGACGCTGAGAACAAGTCACTTGGAGAGGAGAGAGAAGGAAACAGCAGCCCTGGAGAGAGAGAGAGTGGAGCAAAGAAAGACCCAGAGGGGGGAAGACTGAAGGGACCCAAGAACCCAAATTAGAACACCGGGTGAGGAGTCAGCAAAAGGGTACCGGAACCCAAGCTGGTGGGGGCAAAGACATTCCCCAGCCAGAGACCGGAGACCGTGGGCAGTGTCTGTCACGGTCACCCACCACATTCACCCTGAAGGCACACCACAGGAAGGGTCAGGGAACCCAGGGCCAAGGGTGTCCCAACAGAAGGCCCGAGGGAGCTGGACCTAGGTGAATCACTGGTGGGGACGGCTGAAGAAAGGACAGAGGGAGAGCTCAGGGCCACGCTCCGGACTTGTTTGGGGGTTGGCTGGATCCAGGACCTGGTGGGCGCAGCACGGCTCGGGTGGTCACTAGCAGCTGGAGTGACCAGGACAACATCTGCAGTAAGTAAATACCCTTAACTGCACAACCCGAGTCTGTCTTCATTGCCGGCTGCACCGCACCACTACAACCCCCATCCTCTGCGCCTGTCCCCTCTGAGGCTATACCCCTCCCGTTGGGGGTTATCCCACCAAGCTGCGCACCCACCATCAGCCTCAGCGGACCCTGCTGCAGCGGCGGCCACAGTGACCGCATCACAACGGGTGGCGTAGTCGACACAAAAGAACTTTAGTAACATCTGTAGAACTGCCACATCACACGGAGCTTGACGCCCTGGGCACGGGACCGGGTCACAGCCGCTCGGAGACTACAACCCCCCATCTGATCCGGTGCCGGGTATTCCCCTCAAAAAGGAATATGTCCCAGGGGGCGCGTCACATACCTCACAAGTTTGCAACCCTTCCATAGTCATTTTGCCCCAATTGAAGCCCCCTAGTGTTCCCACGTACTAAGATACTCCTTTAATGGCCAAAAATGTGCCCCCAAACACAGTAAGATACCCCCACAGTGAATTTCTCCACTATACCCTCCACACATACAGTATGATGACTCTACAGTACCCCCGCAAAGTATGATAAACCCCAGTGACCTCTACACAGTATGATGGCCCTCGCATAACCCTCCACACAGTATAATGGACCCCGCACAGCCCTCCACACTGTATAATGGTCCTCATACAGTGTAATGGCCCCCACTATCCACCCAAGCAGTATAATGACCCCCATCAGCCACTTATACAGTATAATGCCCCTCACCACACAGCCCTCCAAATAGTATAATGGCCCAAACACAACGCTCCAAATAAAATAATAGTCCTCACATAAGCCTCTAAACAATATAATAGTCCCCACCCAGCCCTCCAAATAATATAATGGACCCCACATAGGCCTCCAAATAGTATAATAGTCCCCATACAGCTCTTCAAATAATAGAACGGTCCCCACATAGCCCTCCAAATAGTATGATAGCCTGACACATAGCCATTCAAATAGTAGTATAATGGCCCCCACAGAGCACTACAAATAGTATGATGCTCCCCACATAATCCTCCAAATAGTAGAATGATGGCCCCCACATAGTTCTCCAAATAGTATGATGGTCCCCAAGACAGCCCTAAAATTAGTATTTTAGCACCCCAAATATGATGATGCCCCCCAAATAACCCTTCAAATAATATGATGGCCTCCAAGTAGCCCTACAAATAGTATCATGGCCTTCCAGTTTGCCCTCCAAATAATATGATGGCCCTCACAAACTACTTATTAATTAAAAAAAAAATACTCACCTCTCCCCATTCCCCTGCTGTTCTGGTCTTTGCAGCATGTGGTTTGAAACTATGCTCAGCTCGGCACAGTGGACGCGATTTTGGGACATTATCACGTCCACTGAGCTGAGACATCAGAAGCACAGAGGAGAATGATGGAGGAGGGAGCAGACGGT
This sequence comes from Phyllobates terribilis, assembly GCF_046119375.1. Classification (NCBI taxonomy): domain Eukaryota; kingdom Metazoa; phylum Chordata; class Amphibia; order Anura; family Dendrobatidae; genus Phyllobates; species Phyllobates terribilis. The sequence goes on along the minus strand of NW_027363869.1, from coordinate 318,788 downwards.
TCCCTCCTCCATCATTCCTTTCAATTGTATCTGCATCCAGAATGTGGATACAGTTGAAAGTGTGATGCTGGATGCGGGGGGCCCGATGCCTGTGCTGACATCGCCACCTGTCTCACAGTTGCAAAGCAGCTGCGGGGTCTGCCGTTATTAGCGGTATGCCAATGTAGCACCCTGAGGATTCGGCTGCTACAGGAGTATTGCACCTCAGCCAGAGGTGTGATATTCCACTCCCGGGTAAGGATGGAGTGTGGAACTGAGCTCGGTAGGCTGCATGCACTACACACATCCCATTTCCGGAGGGCAGACCAACGGTACTCCCACTTAGAAATGTGCAGGTACGACCGAGTCTGTCCTTGGCTGGAGTGGGAGGGGGGTGGAACATCCCAAGTAGTGTAGGGGCAGATAGGGGGAGCAGCCTGGGTAAAGTTAGGAGCTCATTGGGTGCTGGTCACCTGAGCTCACACATAGAGGGATATATAAGGTGGGCACCAACTTAGATCAGGGTCAGTTGCAGAGAGTCAGCAAGCAGAGGAGAAGAGCGGCCCAGAGTGAGAGAGGAGAGAAGAGAAAGAAAGACCCAGAAGGGGGAGCAAGAAAGGACTCTAAGAACCCAAATTTAATCCCCGGGTGAAGAGTCGGCACAGGGTACCGGATCCCAAACTGGTGGGGGCAAAAGCACACCCTAGCCAGAGACCGGAGGCCGTGGGCAGCATCTGCCACGGCCACCCACCACATCCACCCCGAAGGCAAACCACGTGTAGGGTCAGGGAACCCAAGGCCAAGGGTCGCCCAACAGAAGGTCCGAGGGAGCTGGACCTAGGTGGATCCCTGGTGGGGACGGCCAGAGGAAAGGACAGAAGGAGAGCTCAGGGCCACGCTCCGGACTTGTTTGGGGGTTGGCTGAATCCAGGACCTGGTGGACGCAGCACGGCTCGGGTGGTCACTTGAAGCTGGAGTGACCGGAACATCTGCAGTAAGTAAATACCCTAAACTGCACAACCCGACTCTGTCTCTGTTTGCCGTCTACACTGCACCACCACAACCCCCATCCTCTGCACCTGATCCCCCTGAGGCTATACCCCTCCCGTTGGGGGTTATCCTATCAAGCTGCACCAACACCATCAGCCTCAGCGGACCCTGCTGCAGCGGCGGCCACAGTGACCGCAACACAACGGGTGGCGTAGTCGACAATAAAGAACTTAATAACATCTGTAGGACTGCCACATACAACTGAGTTTGACACCCTGGGCACGGACCGGGTCACAGCCACTCGGAGACTACAACCCCCATCTGATCCGGCTCCGGGTATTCCCCTGAAAAAGGAATATGTCCCAGGGGGCGCGTCAACTTTGGCGTAGTCGGCAGGATTACGTGCCCGCAACAACCGGGTACTGCGTGCCTGAAGAAAAGTGCAAGTTTACCTCAGAGAGAAGTCTCCTGCCGGTTCCGGAGGGTCCCCGCCATCGGACCCCATCACCAGTCGATCCCCGCCGGTTGTCCGCCATTTCCAGCTTTTTCCCGCCATCTGCAGAGTTTCCCACCACTGGGAAGCGGTTCCCGCCATTTCCAAGGATTTCCCGCCTTGGAAGAGCAGACGCCATTATGGGCGTGCCAGAGGGTGGCAAGAGGCCACCTCCCATCGTGGGCCAGGACCGAAAATGGCGCCAAAAGTGGAAACCGCCCCCACCAACAGAGACTGTGATGCTAGAGGTGTCTGTCAGCATGAAAGAACTGCCCCTGGAGCTGACAGTCACCAAGTTGCCCCGGGACCGCCCTCGAAGTAGGAGGAGACGAAAGAAAAGAACGAAGATGGGTGCCGCCTGGAGCAGTCTGGAGCGAGCGCACCCGGAGGCAAGAAGCCTGGAGAAGAGTATGGAGAGAGCTTACCCGGAAATGGAGAAAGAGCAGAGCAGCACCGGCCCGCTGGCCAGGAGCCTGCTGGAAGAAGAGCAGAGCAGCACCGACCCGTTGGTCAGGAGCCTGCTGGAAACTACGACCCCACTAAACCTAGTGGAGGTCTTAGCACAGCTCCCCCGAGACCGGGAGTGTGCGCAGACTGCCCTGGAGGGCCTCGCACGGAGGATGGCCCGGGTACAGCGAGAGACATTGGCGGAGTGGAGCCGAGAGATGGCCCAGCAAACCAAGACCCGGAGCATGCCAACCAAGACGAGGAGACTGACCGCCTCTGAGGATGGCGCGGGAGGACCCAAGGCCGGAGACGGCGCCGAGAAGGGAGCCGAACGCATGGAGGCAGGTAATGGGGACGTCTATACCCCAAACCGGGAAACCGCTTACCTGCCCCAGCTCCCCGTCGCAGAGCCCGAAAGTCCCCCTGCCGTGCCCGAAACCGCCATGTCATCGCCGCGGACTAGGCCCCAACTGGAAGCCGCGACCCCTGTGACGTCACCCGCCTCGACCCCGAGCGTGACCAAGCAGGAAGTACCACCAGCCTGGTCGCAAGGCCTAGTACCCCCGGGCGCGGCATTACCAACAGCGCCCCCTACCTCCGCGGAGCCACCGGCCTGGTCGCAGGGCCAAGTAGCCCAGGGCGCCGCCGTCCTTACGGTGCCCTTCACCTTCCAGGTGCCCCAGGCCTGGCCGCAAGGCCTGGGCAACCCGGGCGCCACCACCACCGCGCCCATGAGACCGAGAGTGCCGCATCTGGGAGAGGACTTGTTTGCCCAACACACGTGCCCGGATGGGCAGCCTTTCATCTGGCCCCAGGAATATTATGAACTGGAGCAGCAGAGGAAGGTTGGGGCCATGTGTGCACCCCTGATCCCGGCTCCGAAGCCCGTGATAAGGATTTCGCCCCCGCTTGAGGAGACCCAATTTGAGTGGGACCCCACCGGAGAAGATCTAATGGGGTTCACTCAAGAGACCCGGGCAGCTGCAGCAGAGCGTGCTGAGTGCTGCCGCCAGCAGCTCGAGGAGTTTGCAAGGGAGCGGAGAGAGAGGCGGGTCCGGGAACAACAGGCCCAAATAAGGAGCGCCGAGCAGAAGAGCCGGACCAGGAGGGACCCCCGTGCAGCGCATAGTCCCCGCACCACCGGGACTGTGATCAAATTTAATCTGCAGCATGGGTGGGGCTTTATCCGAGATCGTAATACCCCCGGCGACGTCTTTGTCACGCGCAGAGACGTTGAGTCCCATCTGCCGGAGGGGCACAGAGGTCGTGACCTTTACATCGGGGACGAGGTCACCTTTACCCGGCACAAGTGTGCCAAAGGACCTTACGCCCTCCATGTGCATCGCCTGACAGAGGAGGAGCAAGAGGACCCGGACGGGTCTGAAGCTAAGATCCCCAAAGAAAGAGCAGGAGGAAGACGTCGTTAAGTACAGCGGAGCAGGAGCTGTAAATAGTTACCCGACCGGGTACCAAAGAAACTGTTAATGCAAATATAGTCCCCGTTGGGACCAGCAAGAGTAAATTGTTAACCCGTGTGTCCCCTATCCATACCAGGCTGAGGACTGTGAGCAGCCATTCCCCTCCCTTTACCTGGCCGAGGACTGAGAGCGGCCACACTACCCCTGTACATAGTTGCGCTTCCTAAAGCGCCCCCTACTGGTTTTACCGTAAAACCACCTTTGAGAAAAGGAACTGTCGCACTTTGCCCGGTCAACAGTTGCACAGTGACCGGAGGAGGAGCCAGAGACGACGAGAATGTTATTTATATGAAAAGTTTTATATGATGATGCTGATATATATATGATGTTTTATATGTTTATATGTTGATGTTTATGAAAAAAATTGTATGTTTGGATGTTTTTGTCTTACAGCCCGAGGACGTGCTGTGATTTACCAGGGGGGAATGTAGCACCCTGAGGATTCGGCTGCTACAGGAGTATTGCACCTCAGCCAGAGGTGTGATATTCCACTCCCGGGTAAGGATGGAGTGTGGAACTGAGCTCGGTAGACTGCATGCACTACACACATCCCATTTCCGGAGGGCAGACCAACGGTACTCCCACTTAGAAATGTGCAGGTACGACCGAGTCTGTCCTTGGCTGGAGTGGGAGGGGGGTGGAACATCCCAAGTAGTGTAGGGGCAGATAGGGGGAGCAGCCTGGGTAAAGTTAGGAGCTCATTGGGTGCTGGTCACCTGAGCTCACACATAGAGGGATATATAAGGTGGGCACCAACTTAGATCAGGGTCAGTTGCAGAGAGTCAGCAAGCAGAGGAGAAGAGCGGCCCAGAGTGAGAGAGGAGAGAAGAGAAAGAAAGACCCAGAAGGGGGAGCAAGAAAGGACTCTAAGAACCCAAATTTAATCCCCGGGTGAAGAGTCGGCACAGGGTACCGGATCCCAAACTGGTGGGGGCAAAAGCACACCCTAGCCAGAGACCGGAGGCCGTGGGCAGCATCTGCCACGGCCACCCACCACATGCACCCCGAAGGCAAACCACGTGTAGGGTCAGGGAACCCAAGGCCAAGGGTCGCCCAACAGAAGGTCCGAGGGAGCTGGACCTAGGTGGATCCCTGGTGGGGACGGCCAGAGGAAAGGACAGAAGGAGAGCTCAGGGCCACGCTCCGGACTTGTTTGGGGGTTGGCTGAATCCAGGACCTGGTGGACGCAGCACGGCTCGGGTGGTCACTTGAAGCTGGAGTGACCGGAACATCTGCAGTAAGTAAATACCCTAAACTGCACAACCCGACTCTGTCTCTGTTTGCCGTCTACACTGCACCACCACAACCCCCATCCTCTGCACCTGATCCCCCTGAGGCTATACCCCTCCCGTTGGGGGTTATCCTATCAAGCTGCACCAACACCATCAGCCTCAGCGGACCCTGCTGCAGCGGCGGCCACAGTGACCGCAACACAACGGGTGGCGTAGTCGACAATAAAGAACTTAATAACATCTGTAGGACTGCCACATACAACTGAGTTTGACACCCTGGGCACGGACCGGGTCACAGCCACTCGGAGACTACAACCCCCATCTGATCCGGCTCCGGGTATTCCCCTGAAAAAGGAATATGTCCCAGGGGGCGCGTCACCAGTGCCATTGTTATGTGACATGAGCCCCGGGAGAGCCAGTGCCGAGACAGCTGGTACAACACCAACACCGAAGGTGAATATAAGTGTTATTTTACTGGGGAGAAACATAGGGATTTAGAAGGGGTTGTCTGATTAGTGGACATCCCCTTTAAGTAATCAAGTTCATTAAAGGGGTTGTCCACTACTGCACATCCCCAGCTTATTACATTTAGGACTTCAGCACCGCTTTTTCCGGACATTGCTATGACTTGTTATGTCCTCTGCAGCCAATTAGCAGATGTTGGTCAATAGTCTGTCAGGACGGACATCTGCTCTGAAGAAATAGAGTTTTTGAGACTTGTAGACATTATGGAATAACGTCCATAAAAATATCCCAAGCCGGTATTGGTCCTCCAAGAAGCATGAAGCCCTCGCTGCTACTAACTTACTCCCATACCTGGATCTACCTAGATGATGAAAACACTTGGACTGTAAGGTACAAATCAGGTGAAATTATGAAACCTGGAGGGAATGTCACTTCAGGTTGTGCGTAGATATCCGTAGATAGAAGTCGTTATTTATCCGCCATTAATGAAATGTTTTGTCCATTTTTGCTCCACAAATCTGAGGCCGATGAATGGGGGAATGGCACCAATGCTATGGAGAATGCCTTGAAAATTGAAAAGGGCGTAAATAAGGCTCTGCTGGACCTCCACAAGATTGCTATGGACCATGCGGACCCTCATGTAAGTGACTCCCCCATAGCGTATAGATACCGCGTGTTCATTTTATAAAATATCCTCCATGAAGGAACAGTTCATGTATCTTCTGTGACCTCCATATTGTGCTGTTCCTGGAAATGTAATACCACCTGACTACTAGATGTCACGTTCCCCTTTATAATGGGGGGTGTTCCAACACAAGCTGCATATTATGGCACTGTTATAAAGCTATGGGACAATTCATTAGTGTATTTGCACCTTTTTTTTCTAGTTTTTAGTGTTTTTCATTTGCGCCTTGTTCTTCTTTTAATTTGCGCCTTTTTGAAGTCTGCAGCGTTCCCTTTTTTTTCATTGATCATTATGGGGTTTCCGGCTAATTATCTAATTGTGACTTTTTAAAAAGTTGTCACATTTTTACTCAAATATATTTCAAGTGATTTTGTGTTCTGTAGTCCGGGAGGTTTTTTTGCACAAACTTTGCAACATTTTAGCATGCCACTTTTTTGCGATACAAAGACACAAAAAGGTTTAAAGACAAAAAAAATACAGTTTTGATTTTGGGCAAAATCCATGAACCAGGTGCGCCACTTTCAGGAATTTGGCACAAAAAAATCAAATGATACAAAAGAGAAAAGGGACTTGAAAAAATACAATGTTGTATTGGGCCCTATGACGGCACAGCACAGATTTTAGTAAAGGTTTTGCAGGATTACTAAGAGGGGTTCACATGCTATCAATTGTTAAAAAAACAAGCAAAATGATGACTCGGACCCTCTGATTTTCGAGGTATAAGACTATGTCCCCACAATGAGCTTCTAGTGAGTTTTAGATATAGCAGATTTTCTGCCCCATTAAGTAAAATAGGTTACTTGAATTTTTTTCGAAAATATACAGCATAAAAAACTCACCCAAAACTCATTGTGAGAACGTAGCCTAAGGGTATGTGCACATCATTTAGACGCCGGTGAGTTGTCCTTGGTGAAGCTCTGCCACCGGTGGTTTTCACTCTATACTTTAAAGGGAACCTGTCATGTCCCTAAACGCTATTAACCTGCAGATATGGGGTTAATCTGCAGGTTTATAAAGCTGCCGGGCGTCTTACTGAAAGGCCGGCTACCGGGAGGAAATGCACTTTATTCCCCACGGCAGCCTCCAGCTTTCAGTCATAGAGGCGCGGCCGGCGTGGCTTCAGTCATTGTTCAGTACATAGTGAGCGGCGGCTATAACCGCACCCTGGCACTGACTGACAGCCGGCTAAGCGGCCCCTGTAACCGCTCCCTGTAAAGACTGACAGCCGGAGCTGTACTGATGTACTGCTGAGCTGTCAGTCAGTGCCGGGGCGTTGTTACAGCTGCCGATCACTGTATATTGAGCGGTGTCTGAAGTTGCGCCGGAAGTGTGGCACCCCAGGGGTCTGGTTTCCACAGTAATAGCAATATTACGTCTGTGAGCAGGTGGGAGGTTTCCTGGTCAGACATCCTATGCATGCCACACCTCCTGCCCAGTCCTGGGAGGGGAAGAACTTCCCCTATATAAAGCTGGGGCTGAGGCAGGGTTAGAAGAGAGTGAGAGAACACAGACAGAGACACAGTCTGGTCTGTAGTGGAGCAGCTTTAGGAGCAAGAAAGATCAGGAGCTGTGTGGGAGCTGTGCTAAAAGAGATCAGGGGCTGGAAGCTGTAGAGCTCGCCCTGATTGAAGAGTTCTTACCGGACCCGGAGTCCGAGGCTGTGGGGACTAATCCTTACCCAGCAGCAGAAACCGCCCGGCAGGGGATTTCAGGTCCTCTGGCCAAGAAACCCGAAGGCACGGTCACACGCAAGGGACCAGCACCGCCGTCGTGGAGCGGAAGCTACCAGAAGGCCCCGAGTCACCGGCCATACGGGTGAGCACCACACGGTACACTCAGGGACGTGGGCTACTTTTACCCGCCTCTAGCAAGGTAGCCAGAAGAGTACGATTAGTTGGGGAGGCCTACAACTCCGCCTGGCCAGGGAAGATTCCATCTGCTCACGGACTGACCAGGCCCCGATCGCTAGCCAGTACTCCGGGAGGGTCTACCTTTGCCACCAGTAAAGACCCTGAACTACACCGCACCGTCTCTGAGTGTTTCATCATCCACGTCCGCTGCCCTGAGGCCATACCCCTCCCGTTGGGGGTTATACCATCCCCGCTGCACAACCGTACCACCGGCCTCAGCGGTCTGCCCTGCAGCGGCGGTCTCATGACCGCATTCAACGGGTGGCGTAGTCGAGCAATATAACATCTACTGCTAAATACTGCCGCTCAGTTTGACTCCCTGGGCACGGACCGGGTCACCGCCACGAGACTACTACCCCCATCTGATCCGGCTCCGGGTAAGCCCCCGTGCGCGCGATGCCGCACGACACAGCAGGCCCAGGGGCGCGTCAACTTTTGGCGTAGTCGGCAGGATTCCGTGCCCGCAACCACCGGGTACTGCGCGCCTGAAAAAGAGACTTTTAAACTTACCTGTGGTGAAGATTCCCGCCATCCGACGCCATCTTCCACCTCCTTCCCGCCATCCGTGGAGTTTTCCCGCCGTTGGACGCCATCTTCTGCCTTCTTCCCGCCATCCGTGGAGTTTTCCCGCCGTTGGACGCCATCTTGAAGACGCCGCGCAGGAAGAAGAGGGGCGTGGACTCCGAAAAGCCCGCGAGAACTGAAGCCCCGCCTCACGTCCGGACGTTGCGTAAGGTCCTGGAAGGAGCCCAGCAGACGCCGACGTCATAGGAGTGCGACGGAAGGTCCTCGACCCTGACGATCCACTGCGGAGCCGCGGCCTACGGAAGAGGATCATCGCAAGGTAGGCCACGGTCCACTAGGGGGGAGGAAGATGTCGGATACGGAGGAGAGCTTCACTGCCGCAGCCACCGCCAGCGCCACCGCTGCTGCGGTCATGCCTTTCACTATGCCCTATATCCCGGGGGCAGCCTGGCTACCCCAGTACTCAGGGGAGTCACATACCCTGAATGACTTTAGAGAAAAGCTGGATAGCCTCTTCCAGGTGTACCCCCTCACAGAAGAGCAAAAAGTGAGCATCCTGGTGGCCCAACTAACCGGGGCAGCCCAAAGGGAGGTAAAGTCCTGGCCGCCTGGGAGGAGGACTGTCGCAGGGATATTAACCCGGCTGAAGGACACCTTTGATACCCGCACCTCAGCTGAGATTAAGCTTAGATTCTACGGGTGCAAACAGCGAGCACATGAGAATATAAGGGACTATGCACTAAACCTACAAGAGGCCCTGAGAGCCATTAAGCAGACCGACCCTGACGGCGTGGGAAACGAGGACAGGCTGTTGACCGAACAATTTATAGAGGGACTATATTGCAATGCCCACCGAACCCAGTTGCGGGCAATGGCCTTACAGGATCCTCATCTGGACTTTGCACAGTTCAAGGACAGAGCCATTCGGGTGCTCCGAGAACCGGCACCGGGTGGCGTTGTGACCCACAGGCGCCCTACTGCCGCTTACCACCAGGAGGCGGCGCCCTTGTCGGCAGGGCCTGTGGGGGCTGATGCGCAGGCTTTGAACAATGACCCGGCTCCAGACCTGCACCATCAGGTCCAAGAGCTAGCTAAAAGCGTAGCTGCGCTACCCCGAACTGTGCAGTCTTTACAGGTTGCTGCTCCAGGGAAGATCCAGCTGGCATCCGGACCGGAGGACATCCCGTGGCGTCGACCAAGGAGGACCCCACCGGCCAGAGGAAGACCCAGCGACCGATACAACGAGGACGGACAGCCCATCTGCCGCCGCTGCAATCAACCCGGACATATGGCAAGGTACTGTCCTTTAAACTGGCACAACCTCGGGTAGAGGGCCAACCCCTAGGAATAAGATCACCAGGCCCATCGAACTGGCGTGACAAATATGTGGGAGGACGTCCAGTCTTGCCTGTGGTACTGGATGGCATTCCTATGAGTGCCCTACTTGACACCGGGTCACAGGTCACCACCATCCCGTACGTGCTCTTCAAGCAGTACTGGAATGACTCGGATATAACCCGCTACCCTGACGACGACTTGAGTATCATCGCCAGCAATGGTCAACCCGTGCCACAGATCGGATTCAAAGAGATGACCATTAAAATCGGTAGAGTCGAACTGGCAGCACAGGGACTGATCATTGTAGACATTGACAAGCGCGAGAGTCACCCAAAGATAACGCTAGGAACTAATGTGATTGAAAATTGTCTTGCAGAGGTGATTTTCATTTTACAGCAGGTTGCCAAGAACGCCAGCTCCGGCCAGCAGCGAGTGCTCCAAAAAGAGATCCGGGCACTGATGCGGCGGCAACAGGTGGAACTCTCCGGTGGTGAGATTGGAAGCGTGAGAATGTGTGACCCTTTCCCTATTGCCATGCCCCCAAAAAGTGAAATGATGATTTGGTGCCGGGCAGCTATTGGTCTAAGAGGTAGAGACTACCAAGCAATGGTAGAACCCGTCTACTCAGACAGTAGGCCCACCATTTTGACAGCATGGGGGGTGGTTGATGTACGCCATGGGAGGGTGCCCGTTCGCATAATAAACATCGGGAAGAGAGAAGTACACCTGCCCCGGTATGCCACGCTAGCTAAATTGTTCACCATAAACCAGAATTCTGTACAGGCCGTGGAACCCTTGCCTCCATCTCAACCAGAGGAAGGTAACGGCTCTATGAAAACAATAGAGGACTGGTGTCAGCAACTACATTTGGGTACTGACTCCACTCCCTCACACCAGAAACAGGGAGTCTATCGGGTGGTTCAAGAGTACGAGAGAGTGTTTAGTAAACACCCGTTAGACTTCGGGCGAGTAAAGGGGGTAGAACACCATATCCCCACGGGAGACCATCCTCCCATAAAGGAGAGATACCGACCCGTACCCCCTGCACACTACCAATACGCCAAGGGGATGCTTAGAGACATGAAGGAGGCTGGGGTAATTAGGGATAGCTGTAGCCCCTGGGCAGCTCCACTGGTTTTGGTTAAAAAGAAAGACAACACCATGAGAATGTGTGTAGATTACCGGAAAATCAACCGTATCACACACAAAGATGCGTACCCCTTACCAAGGATAGAGGAGTCTTTGGCTGCTTTAAGATCTGCTAACTTCTTCTCTACTTTGGATCTCACTAGCGGGTCCTGTCAGGTTCCTGTAGCAGAGGCGGACCGGCAGAAGACCGCATTCACCACCCCGATGGGACTTAGCGAGTTTACCTGCATGCAGTTTGGACTCTGCAACGCACCAGGAACCTTCCAACGGTTGATGGAATGCTGTCTGGGACACCGAAACTTTGAGACGGTCCTGTTATACCTGGACGATGTCATCGTCTACTCCAAGACCTACGAGGACCACCTGAAACACCTGGCAGAAGTGTTCGAAGCCCTGGCAAACTACGGCCTGAAGGTGAAACCCTCCAAGTGTCACCTCCTGAAACCAAAGGTGCAGTACCTGGGACACGTGGTGAGTGCTGACGGAGTGGCTCCCGACCCTGATAAGATCACCACAATTAAGGAATGGCCAAGCCCCTCCAGCGTAAAGGAAGTGCGGCAGTTCCTCGGGTTGGTAGGCTACTACCGAAGGTTCATTCCGGGTTTCACCAAAAAGTCCAGTCCAGGAAGGCCAAGAACCAGAAGCCGCCCTTCAGATGGGAGAAGTTGGAAGAAGAGTCCTTCCGCCAGCTGAAGATGGCCCTCAAGGGGGATGAAATCCTGGCGTACCCTGATTACAGCCAGCCCTTTATCCTCTACACCGACGCAAGTAACATCGGGCTAGGAGCCGTACTGTCCCACATCCAGCAGGGGAAAGAACGGGTAATTGCTTACACCAGCCGAAAACTGCGACCCACCGAAAGAAACCCTGAGAATTACAGCTCATTCAAGCTAGAATTCCTGGCAGTGGTGTGGGCAGTCACCGAACGCTTTAAGCACTACCTCGCCTCTTCCCGGTTCACCGTGTACACGGATAACAACCCATTGACACAACTGGATACGGCAAGACTCGGTGCCCTGGAGCAGAGATGGATGGCCCGCCTGTCCAACTTTGAGTTCACAATCAAATACCGGGCAGGACGCTCCAATACCAACGCGGATGCCTTGTCCAGAATGCCAAACCTACCGGACGTGGGGGAAGATCCAGAGGAACTGGAAGAAGTTGAACTTCCCGCGTTCCACCGGCATGGGACTATCCAGTATTCCCACCGTGTAAGGAGTAAGCAATCCGCTACGTTCAACCCCTTACCTCATTACAACTGGGCGGAAACGCAAGACAGTGACCCCGCCGTCCGACTGGTGAAGGAGATGCTGACTCAGCCAGATGCCCGCCTTGACCCAGACGCTCCGGAGGAGGCCAAGCAACTGTGGATTGAGAAGAGTCGACTGTTCCTTTACAAGGGGAAGTTGTGCCGCAGAATGGTTAACTCCCGGACGCATGAACTGATCTGGCAAGTAGTGGTGCCAAGAAGAGACGTGGCTATGGTGCTGGAGGCATACCACAACGGAGCTGGGCACTTCGGATGGAAGAAGCTGGAGTTCCTGCTGCGTGCGCGGTTCCACTGGGTAGGCATGAGAGGAATCATCGAGAGGTGGTGCAGAGACTGTGGCCCGTGCCACCTAAGAAGGAAGGACCGTGCCAGCCAGAAGACTCCCTTGCAGCCCATCATCACCCGACAGCCACTGGAACTGGTAGCCCTGGACCATGTGAAACTGGCTCCAAGCAGATCTGGGTATGTCTACGCCCTCACAATCGTAGATCATTACTCCCGGTTCCTGGTGGTGGTCCCGGTCAAGGACTTAACGGCTCAAATAGCAGCTAGAGCTTTCCAGCAGCACTTCTGCCGTCCACACGGATACCCAGAGCAGGTGCTGACGGACCAAGGACCAGCCTTTGAAGCGGAAGTCTTCCAGGAGTTCTGTACTCTGTATGGCTGCCGGAAGATAAGAACAACACCCTATCATCCGCAAACCAATGGGCTCTGCGAGAAAATGAACCAGGTGGTGATAGATCTTCTGAAAACATTGCCCCTGGAAGAACGCAGTCTGTGGCCTGAGAAACTGCCTGATCTGGTGGACCTATACAACCACATCCTGGTAGGTTCTACCAACTGTACCCCGGCTTACCTAATGAGAGCAAGACCTGGTAAGCTTCCTGTTGATCTGGTGATGGGAGTCCTGACACCCGAGGACACTTCACCAGAAGCAGACTGGGACACAGAAAGGCAGCAGCAGTACCGGAAAGTACAGGAGAGCGTGGAGCGAAGTCTCTGTCAAGCTAGAGAAAGACAGGAGAAGACTTACAACCAGTATGCTCCCGCTGTTCCCCTGGTACCTGGAGAGCAGGTCTTGAAGAGGAAGAGACGCCTCCACAAGTTGGACGACCAGTGGGAGAAGGACCCGTACACCGTACTGCCCTCAAGCCATGAGAACCCGAAAGTCTGCATAATCAGTAAGGACGGAGGAGAAACCACAGCCATTGTCTCCCGAGATCACCTGAAGAAGTGTCCCGAACAGCTACGAAGCCCTGAAGAAGAACAAGAAGACCCTCGACCCGCAGAGGAAAGGGAAGATATGGTCAGTACTGTGCTCGGAGACTTCCCTCGGTCTTGGACTCAAGTCAATGGCGCTGTTGTGGTACCCGTCCTCACCTTCCTCCAACCAGCATCTCAAGTACCTACAGAGAAACAGGTAGAGCTGGAAGAGCAGCCGGTCCAGGAGGCAGAAGACCCCACACAAGCAGACCAGGAGGATCAACCCTCTGCTTATAGTGAGCCTGCCGTGCCCCTAGTGAGCCAAAGAGCCCGTAGACAGCTGCCCAGTTTACCTTTGACAGCTCCTACACCCCGTAGCTCAGGACCAGTCAGTCAGCTCCGTAGGTCCACTAGAGCCACTAGAGGCCAGTTGCCCGTACGTTGGAGGATCTAAGTGTTTAGACTGTTTATTTGTATTTACCTGTTTTCTGTTACCTGTAAATAATTGTGTATTTTTAGTTATTTTATAGGTGTCATTTAGGGATTATCCGGAATCCTTTGTACATATGTTTGGAGCGTAACCCAGGAAAGGACAAAGACTGTTAAGGACTCGGGGCAGGACAGACCCCTACCTGGTTACGGCTCCCGGTCTCTTGGTGAAATGGACACCTTTGTTTTCTTCAAAGACTGCACCCGGTTGCGGACATGCCGTGACCATCCTAATGTGTTCTTCTTTATTGTACTGTTTCTGTTTTTACTTGTTATGTTTTACAAAAATATGTTTAGTCCCGGAGTACTAAATTTTACTAGGGGGGAATGTGGCACCCCAGGGGTCTGGTTTCCACAGTAATAGCAATATTACGTCTGTGAGCAGGTGGGAGGTTTCCTGGTCAGACATCCTATGCATGCCACACCTCCTGCCCAGTCCTGGGAGGGGAAGAACTTCCCCTATATAAAGCTGGGGCTGAGGCAGGGTTAGAAGAGAGTGAGAGAACACAGACAGAGACACAGTCTGGTCTGTAGTGGAGCAGCTTTAGGAGCAAGAAAGATCAGGAGCTCTGTGGGAGCTGTGCTAAAAGAGATCAGGGGCTGGAAGCTGTAGAGCTCGCCCTGATTGAAGAGTTCTTACCGGACCCGGAGTCCGAGGCTGTGGGGACTAATCCTTACCCAGCAGCAGAAACCGCCCGGCAGGGGATTTCAGGTCCTCTGGCCAAGAAACCCGAAGGCACGGTCACACGCAAGGGACCAGCACCGCCGTCGTGGAGCAGAAGCTACCAGAAGGCCCCGGGTGGATCAGGGAAATGCTGTAGATATAGTATATCTTGACTTCAGCAAAGCATTTGACAAAGTATCTCACACCATCCTTATTGAAAAAATGACCAAGTATGCAATGGACCAGGCAACTGTTAGGTGGATTCATAACTGGCTTAGTGATCGGACTCAAAGGGTGGTTGTAAATGGCTTCACATCCAGCTGGATGAATGTCTCAAGTGGGGTACCACAGGGCTCCGTCCTGGGACCTGTATTGTTCAACATCTTTATCAATGATTTAGATGAAGGAATTGAGGGTAAACTGATTAAATTTGCTGATGACACAAAGCTAGGAGGGATAGCTAATACTAGAGAAGAGAGAGAGAGGATTCAAAAAGACCTAAATAAACTGGAGCAGTGGGCAGCAACCAATAGAATGGTTTTTAACAGGGAAAAATGCAAAGTACTACATCTGGGCAATAAAAATGAAAAAAGCATATACAGAATGGGAGGAATAGAGCTAAGCAACAGTACATGTGAAAAAGACTTAGGTATACTAATAGATCATAGACTGAACATGAGTCAACAGTGTGATGCAGCAGCAAAAAAGGCAAATACAATTCTGGGATGTATTAACAGATGCATACAGTCTAGATCACGTGAAGTCATTATCGGTCTTTACTCCTCTTTGGTCAGACCTCATCTGGAATACTGTGTACAGTTTTGGGCACCACATTTTAAAAAAGACATAGACAAACTGGAGCAAGTTCAGAGAAGAGCGACCAGAATGGTGACTGGTCTGCAAACCATGTCCTATGAGGAACGGTTGCAGGATTTGGGAATGTTTAGCTTGCAAAAAAGAAGACTGAGAGGAGACTTAATAGCTGTCTACAAATATGACAAGGGCTGTCACATTGTAGAAGGATCATCTTTATTCTCATTTGCACAAGGAAAGACTAGAAGCAATGGGATGAAACTAAATGGGAGGAGACACAGATTAGATATTAGAAAAAACTTTTTGACAGTTAGGGTGATTAATGAGTGGAACAGGCTGCCACGAGAGGTGGTGAGTTCCCCTTCAATGGACGTCTTCAAACAGAGGCTGGACAGACATCTGTCTGAGATGATTTAGTGAATCCTGCTTTGAGCAGGGGGTTGGACCAGATGACCCAGGAGGTCCCTTCCAACTCTACCATTCTATGATTCTATGATTCTATGAGTCACCGGCCATACGGGTGAGCACCACACGGTACACTCAGGGACGTGGGCTACTTTTACCAGCCTCTAGCAAGGTAGCCAGAAGAGTACGATTAGTTGGGGAGGCCTACAACTCCGCCTGGCCAGGGAAGATTCCATCTGCTCACGGACTGACCAGGCCCCGATCGCTAGCCAGTACTCCGGGAGGGTCTACCTTTGCCACCAGTAAAGACCCTGAACTACACCGCACCGTCTCTGAGTGTTTCATCATCCACATCCGCTGCCCTGAGGCCATACCCCTCCCGTTGGGGGTTATACCATCCCCGCTGCACAACCGTACCACCGGCCTCAGCGGTCTGCCCTGCAGCGGCGGTCTCATGACTGCATTCAACGGGTGGCGTAGTCGAGCAATATAACATCTACTGCTAAATACTGCCGCTCAGTTTGACTCCCTGGGCACGGACCGGGTCACCGCCACGAGACTACTACCCCCATCTGATCCGGCTCCGGGTAAGCCCCCGTGCGCGCGATGCCGCACGACACAGCAGGCCCAGGGGCGCGTCAGAAGCTTTAACCCCTTTCTGACATTGTGCATAATAATACGTCCCTGTGCCCTGGGCCTTATGGACCAGGTACGTATTATTACGACACAGGCTGTGCGGGATCAATCGCCACCGGTTGTCAGCTGATTTTGACAGCTGACACCCGGCACTTTAACCCCCTAAATGCTGCGATCGCAGCATTTAGCAAGTGAGTGGAGGGACAGAAGCACCTCTGCTCTTGGATCGGAGACCCTGCGCTGTCCTCACGGGGTCCCGATCGTTGCCATGGTGACACGATGTCATCATGACGACACCTGTGTCACCAGGCACCAGCAAGTTAGTTTGACCATGCGCAGTGCATGATCAAACTAGCTTGTGTCTGCAGCACTGACAGTTTACAAGGTATAGCAGTGATCCTGCACTGCTATACCTTAGAACTGCGATCAGCCTGCTGAAAGTGAAAGTCCCATAGTGGGACAAAGTAAAAAAAGTGAAAAAAAAGTTGTAAAAATATTTTTTTAAAAATAAAAAAATAATAAAAAAATAAAATATTATTATGAAGAAAAACAATAAGAGTACACATATTTAGTATCGCCGCATCCGGAACGACCTGATCTATAAAACTGTCCCACTATTTAACCCCTTTAGTGAACACAGTAAAAAAAAAGAATCAAAAAACGGTGCTTTATCATCATACCAACGAACAAAAAGTGGAATAAAACGCGATCAAAGAGACGAATATAAATAAAAATTATACCACTGAAAACATCATCTTGTCCCGCAAAAAGCAAGCCACCATACAGCTCCATCAGCCAAAAAATAAAAAAGTTATAGCTCTTAGAATAAAGCAATTTTTTCTATGAAATAGTTTTTATTGTGTAAAAGCGCCAAAACATAAAAAAAGATATAAATGCAGTATGGCTGTAAATGTACTGACCCGAGGAATAAAGCTGCCTTATTAATTTTACCACACGCAGAGCTGCATAAAAAAAACTAAAAAAACAATTACTGAATTGTTGGTTTTTGTTTATTCTGCCTCCCAAAAATCAGAATAGAAAGCGATCCAAAAATGTCACATGCCCGAAAATGGTACCAATAAAAACATCAACTTGTCCCGCAAAATACAAGCTATCACATAACTCTGTCGACCGAAATATGGAAAAATTATAGCTCTGAAAATATGGCGATGCAAAAACTAGTCTTTGCAAAAAAAAAAGTTTAGTGTGTGACAGCTGCCAAATGTAAAAACCCGATATGAATCTGGTAGCACTGTAATCGCACCGACCCGAAGAATAAAGTCATCTAATCACTTAAACCGCACGAGGAACGGTGTAAATAAATAAATAAAACCAATTCTTCACCTGCTGTTGGTTTGTTCATTCAGCCTCCCAGAGTTCGCAATATGGCTCTGCCCACATTTATCCTGTGCTCTACGCTCAGCGCTTACACCGGGGTTTCCATGTAAATCTCTGAAATACGTGATCCAGACGGAGCCTCCGGCGGAAGATTCCCTGTAATGAGGCAGATGGAGGCACCGTCTGGCCTGTGATCCCACGGTGTCCGTCTTTTTATTAGGCGTGAATAAAAGTGCCGTCGGCCACAGTTTTGCGAGCCTCTGATAAAAAGAACACCGCTGAACAGAGGCCACACAGACTCCAGAGTAATTAACAAATAAAGTAGCACACTGCAAGGCTAAGTATGTAAACATGAAATATGGAATATGAATAGCATTACTGCTGTAGAAAATAGAAATAAATGAGAAATCTTAGCACATAACTTGGCCAATTCATGTGTATCTGGCAGCCGCGGTAAGGCGTTTCTCAGTGCCAGGACCCTACCAATGTGAATATCTCTCTAAGGGACAGGTACACATGAATTGGCCAATTTATGCGCTAAGATTTCTCATTTATTTCTATTTTCTATAGCAGTAATGCTATTTATATTCCATATTTCATGCTTACATACTTAGCATTGCAGTTTGCTACTTTATTTGTTAATTGTATATGGAGGTAGCTTCTCCTAGTAAGCACCTGTTCACACCTATTTCTCGTATTAGAAGTGCCATCAGTTTTTTCTGTTTACAGAGTCCAGAGTTAGGCCGGTTTCACATGTCCTGATATTTCCAGTATCGGAAAAACCGGTACGGGAGATATACGTGTCCATGTGCACCTGTGTGGCAACCGTGTGCCGCATCAGGAGCGCACATTCCGCCACCTGGGAATCAGCAGTACAGTTACCGCTGTTCCCAATCACCGGGTGCTGAATGCTGCACTCATCATTGTAACCTGCTGGCGCTGTGATCAGCACAACCAAGGGACAATGATGAGAGTAGTAGTCTGCTCCCGCTGTGTCCTAGTGTAAAAATAAGAATAAAATTAAAAAATCCTTATACTCACCTGCCTATCAAAGTAAAAGTGAAGTACCCATAGCTCTTTCTTACATTCAAGCATCTGATGCTGATGCTCAGTCTATGTAGATGGCATCTTAGCTGTTGCTAGGCAACTTCCTTATAAGGTGAGATGCACCTGTAAGATTCCATCACAAGATTCCATCATGACATCACTGCTATTATGACATCATAATTCACAACCACTACTTATACAAGCGTTTACACTTCAGTGTCACTTTGATACCCCGGTGTCATTGTTGTCAGTGTTTAGCTACTTATCTAGTGATATACTGATTGCGCATTTCATTGAAATGTCTGGAATTTCTCCAGACAGACTTCAGGAGTTGGCACTACTCCAGGGGATTCTTACCACCTATACCCCTAACTGTGTGCTACCACTACCCGATGGCGTCCTCAGCTTCACTTACCGGCTGGTTATGGAGCTTGTACGGGACTGCTTGACCAAATACTACCAAGGTCTTATTACCTCAGAATATCTTCAGCATTTACAGCAGAACATCAGGACATTAGTACAACAGGTAAATAGCAGACAATCTGCACAAATTATTATTATTATGTCTAGTTGGTCTCCCTTACTGTATAGTGGTATTATTGGTAGTAATAAAATTTAGACTTTCTTCAGTGTCAGGCAGGGTCATATTTGTAATAGAGATCCCCATTTTGGGAAGAGGGTGTAAAAGTGCAGCATGAGCCTGTATGATTCAAATGTCAGGGCTAGATTTCATTCCTAGTCCAGTCCTTGTCCCTTAGTAAAGACACTTCATTTAGCACCTTAATCCGGATTTCTTATAAATATGTAATTATGATTTTTATTGTGTATAACAAATATTAATAATTTATCTCAGACCATAGAACTAGCCTCACTGATTAGAAATGTAAAGTACCCACAGTTCTTTCTTACATTCAAGCATCTGGTACTGATGCACAAACTATGGTTTTACCACCTTAACTATTGCTAGGAAACTTCCTTTCACGGTGAGATGCCCCGTTAAGATTCCATCACAAGATTCCATCACGACATCACTGCTATTATGACATCATAATTCACCACCACTAATTATACAAGTGTTTTTATGCTGTATAAAAAATAATAATAATAATAATACAAATCAAATAATAATAATGGAATACAAGTTTATTTACAGAAAATTGTTCTTTAGATCGACACCAATATAATATATAAAATGTACCAAATGTGTAGTAATTGTAGCTGCAGATAGACAGGAGTAAAATGGTGACATAAATGACCTCCTCCATTCTGCACTTTCTCTCATGATTTTCCTTTTGTATTTATTTCCATCTTTATAGGCTGAAGAAAAAGCCCAAAGTGGAAAATTGGCCTTTTTTAAACAACTGGCCCAAAATGTCCTGAATATACTGGAGAGTCCGGCCCGCTCACTGGAGCACCTGGTAAGGAGCCATCATCTTCTATATCACATGTCCTTGTCCCCTCCAGGCAGGCACAGGATATTTCATGACCGCCTGTCCCTGCGGCTCCATCATCTGTGATGGCAGTCTGTACTCAGCGGTGGGAGTTTGTATTTCTGCCTCTGTTTTGCTCGATCATCACAATCTTCCTTCTTGTAAATGCTGCAATTCTGATAACAGAGATCAGTTGTATATACAAGTACCTTATATATTATTGTTGATTTACTGGAGGGAGTGGCTGTGTATAGTCCGTCCAATACTGAAATTACCAGTAAATCCAATGTTTAGTCCTTCCTATCTATTGTATATGATAATTTAGTATTTGTGAAATGTTATACTAATTGTACATATTATA
Source organism: Phyllobates terribilis (assembly GCF_046119375.1). Lineage (NCBI taxonomy): Eukaryota > Metazoa > Chordata > Amphibia > Anura > Dendrobatidae > Phyllobates > Phyllobates terribilis. Next base: position 298,441 of record NW_027363869.1, on the reverse strand, counting down.
ACCATCAGGAAACATCCGAAGGTGACTCCGAAGAGGGGCAAACCGTGAACATGCCTGACCCTAATATTAGTCAGTTAGAGCTAAAAACTGATCTGATTGAAGGTAAGCCGATCATCTAATATTTTACATTCAAATATCCAGATATTATAGAGAATGGCAGAGAATATGTAGATTTACTCTTCATTCCCTGTAATGGAGAGGGATCATGTAATTCTACTTCACGCCTGTGTGGTCTTCTCGGCTCCAAAATGAGGGTCATAGATCCCCAATCATGTAATTGTTCAAAAATACCATATTTTGAAGACTATAAGATGCACCGGACCATAAGAAGCAGGTGAAATTTTGGAGCGGAAAATAGGAAAAACATTTTTTTAATAAAATGGTGGAGCAACTTATAATCCAATTTTGTGGTAACTTTTCTAGGGGAAAGGCGGCGGAAAGATGGCAGCAGCAGGAGTGGGGCGATGCTGCACTGAAGTCCCTGCACTTCCATGGTTTTCAATCTGGTGGACCTTGGGAAAATCTCCACCGGAGGTGGCGCATGCACAGATTGAGATCTCGGGAGACAAGATCTCAATCTGCATGCGCCATCTCCAGAATCCATTTTTCCGAAGTCCACCACACTGAAAATCATGGAAGTGCGGAGTCTCCGGCGACATTTTCTGAAAGCCCAGGGGCCGCTGCATCCTTGCACCGCCGAACACCCCCTCCTCCCAGCCTGGGGCCCACAGCATCGCCCCACTCCTGCCGCCGCCAGCTTCCTGCAGCAGTGACCCTGCCTCCTGGGGCCTCGCTTCACCGCAACCCCCCCCCCCCTCAGTAAGCTACGTTGGGATAAGACGCACCCCCATTTTACAGAAAAAAGTGTGTCTTATAACTTGAAAAATACGGTAATCAGATCCTGAACAATCGCCCAGTGTATCTATCTCTGGATGTGCCATAAATACTGTATATTTAGTATGTGCAGAATACCAGATATCTAGTTTTTATATCATTTACAGAGATCTTGTCATGTCCTTCATTATATGGATGTGTTATATATTAAGTAATGATATAGACTGATACATGACATCTTTTCATTATTTTATCATTATTTTAGAAATAACTGTGTCGACGGCCAGTACTGATGGTGGAATATGTGAGACACCAGAGATCCACGAATCTGCCAGTGTAAGTATCAGAGGAGACGTCTGTTTATCATCAGATAACGGGGTATGAATTACACATATAATATTATACCCCAGATGACAATGGGATATCTTTGCTTTTATGTAGATCAGATCTATTGTGAGTAATGATGGCATTGTTATTCTGCCTCTTCTGTGTGATGCCCCTTATCATACCCTGCAGTACAGTGATATCTATGCATGGGGAATATCCCCTTAAAATATAATACTGTCTGTGGAGGGTCCGGCTTGCATCATGTCCTCTACATCTGCTGCAATGTAATCAGCGTGGACATAATATAGAGGAGAAGTTCCTGCATCTGGAGCTTTTATTTTCCTGCAGATTCTATGTCTTAATGTCATTTCTTATTATTTCTAGGCCTTGACCGGATCATTGAACTTGGAGACAAGTCCTAGTAAGACCGACTTTAAACCAATCAAACTGATCAGCAGTGGAGCTTATGGGTGAGCTTTATGTTTGCATAATATACATTTCCTAGTGTTCCTTATGACAATGCTTCTGTCTCTGTGCCCAGCCCGTACAACAGAGAAATGCTCTGAGTCCATACTGTCCACAAGAGATGAGCGAATCAGGCAAAATTCTAATTTGCTTGTTCACGTGGACTTGTGAAAATACGATTCAAGGAGAAATTAATGTCCCTTATTATGCTCTGGGGCCTCACCAGGCCCCAGAACATAATAAGCATAAGAAACATACTTATACTCCCCTTACTGCTCAATTCTCTAGCCCCTCCACTTCTCACCGTCACCCGTCCGGTCCTCACTGCCTCTTCAGTTTGCCACCGCTCACGCTATGCAAGGACTTCAGGCTTTGAGAAGGTCTGAGAGAGTTCTATGCAAGAGCATAAAAAGTCACAACATTGTGACACCGTGACTGTTCTTGCGCTTGTGCATAATCCTCCCAGATCTCATCAATGTTGGAAGTCCCGTCCCAGTATGAGAGGCATTTGGATTTCAGCATTAGCAGCAGAGATTTGAGGATGCGGCAAGGAACGGACGGTTGAGGCGGAGGGGCCGTAGAAGTGAGTATAAAAATTTGTTTATTTTTAAACTTTTTTATGGCCTTTCAAGATTTTGAAAATGGTGGCCAACGCTTGACATTTTGCTAAATCCATGAGTAAGCAAATTACAAAAAACAAAACAAACAAAAAAACAAAACGCCATTTTGGTGAATGCAGAATTTTGCAAAATCTGAGTAGAATTTAATTCCACTCAAATGTGTTAGCTCATGTCTACTGGCCACATCTATATGTCATTATTTAGGTCAGTTAGGACGTGACATAGATGAGGACCTCGCATAGGTCATCATTTATGTTGTGTAACTTGATGGATTTCTACATGGATTTCTAGTGACATCTAGTAGTAACCAGACAATCATGTGATGAGGTTTATAGACAAAATGTTAGTAAGAATTCATTATAAATCATGGATTTTCCTTCTCTCCAGAGCCGTCCACTTAGTGCGACACAAATACACAAGCCAGCTATTCGCTATGAAGAAGCTGGACAAGGAGAACGTGAATATTCCAAGAAGACTTGAACGTGCCTTTCTAGAGAGGGACATCCTAACATTTGCTGATTGTCCATTTGTGGCCTCCATGTTGTGCTCCTTTCCAACTCCTCATCATCTGTGTATGGTCATGGAGTATGCAGCAGGTAAGTCATATCCATTGTGCCTATATCCAGCCTCAATCTGCTTATCTCTAGCATCTTCTCCATAATCTGAATGTGACCACATGGACGGTTACATGTCCATACTGCATTTACTATAAGTTATCTGTTACCAAGATGCCAGGAAAATCATTATCTCTGTGAAAGTCTCTGGTGAATGTCCTCACTGAGAATGGCAAAAATATCCACTGAGGATAAAAGGAGGATTTGACTCAATTCTAACAGTTTGTATAGATGAGCATTTCACAGAGTAATGAATAAGAGGCTTGCAGATGAGGCACAGCTCTGTCTTTTTATATTGGGTCACTCTGCTTTATACGCTCTACATTAGGCCTCTTTCACGCTTCAGTATTTCTGGTACGTGAGGTGACAGTTTACCACACGTACTGGAGACACTGACACATGTGCGCACATGTCAGTGTTTCCACGGACCGTGTGTCCATGTGATCCACACGTAGACATGTCTGTTTTTGGCCAGCAGGACGGATCACACAGACCCATTCAAGTCAATGGTTCAGTGTAAACACATACCGCACACGGATGCCATCCGTGTGACATGTGTCGGCGCCTGGGAATTAGCGATAAAGTTAGCGCCGGGTGCTAAACGCTGCCCTCATCATTGTCCCCTGCCGGCGCTGCGATCAGAACCAGCAGGGGTTAATGATGAGGGTTGTCTTCTCCCAGTGTATTTCTACCTGTAAAAATAAGAATAAAAAAAAAATCTATACCCTCACCTGTCCTAAATGTCCCCCACTGTAATCCATGAGACCGCTCAGCAGAGGAGCCGGGGAGAATGACTCCTGCAGCGAGCGGCCCCGAATCTGCGCTGAGCTCAGCGAGCGGTGTCCTGTCACTCACTGAGCTCAGCTGAGGTCTGGCGTCGCTCGCTGCAGGAGTCATTCTCCCCAGCTCCTCTGCTGAGTAGTCGCATGGATTACAGCAGGAGATACTTAGGACAGGTAGGTGAGTATAAGGGTTTTTTTTAATTTTATTCTTATTTTTACAGGTGGAGACACCGGGAGCAGACTACAACTCTCATTATTAACTCCTGCTGGTGCTGATCGCAGTGCCGGCAGGGGAAAATGATGAGCGCAGCGTTCAGTACCCGGCTTTTGGGAATAACGCTAACTGTACACTGATTCCCAAACGCCGGTACGTGTGCTCCTGATGCGGCACACGGACATCTCCGACACAGGTTTTTCCGGTACCAGAAATATCCGGACGTGTGAAACCGGCCTTATACAGTATATAAAGCAAAACCACAAATGAGACTGCTAACACCTTTAACTAATTATATATTTATTTATTGCAAGATACATAGTATATATAGCTCATACTTTTTTGGCCAGAATAGTGTCTCTTTTTTGTATGAGTTACCTTGTTATTTTTAAATATTTATTCCACGTGACTAATAAAGATTCATGCTTTTATATGGGATGTTGCTTCATTGCACTTATTTGTGCAGCTCTTGCACCTTTGTGGTTTTGCTTCATAGACATTTAGTGCAGTCCTAGTTACTATTCGGGTATGCTCCAATGGAGGGTTTTTTGCATTATTATACAGTATATCTCTGTGTATGACATCCTGCCCCAATGTCTCCGCTCATTTCTCATTCACACTCCTCATGTGTCATTTACATTGTAACAAACCCTCTCCTGTCATATTTGCTTTCTGCTGTAGGAGGAGACTGTGGCAGTTTTATGAAGAACTATGGGTGTTTACCTGTCCCCTTGGCTCGTCTGTACATTGCAGAAACGGTTCTAGCTGTGGAATATCTGCACAGCTATGGTGTAATGCACAGAGACCTGAAGCCTGAAAAGTAAGTGACACTTGTAGTATAAGAAAGGGGAAAAAAGATATCGTTTATTATACAATCTATTTGCAACTTGGGGCTGACATCCTCTTTTTTTCACAGCCTCCTGATAACGTCAACTGGTCATATTCAAGTTACAGATTTTGGGCTTTCCAAACTCTGCCTCATGAGACCAACATCAGAGATCTACAAGGCTCCAATTGAGGACATCACCAGAGAGTTCCATGATAAGGAGGTAGGCAGGAACTTGTTCTTTACTCATCTCCTCCATTTCTCCTTCTCTTATACTTTCTCATCTAGAAAACGTTTCCACTGATGTTATTTGTCACAATTATGTTCTCTGATCATTATCTCATTCCTCTGTTTTTTCCAGATTGCTGGCTCCCCTCATTACATAGCCCCAGAAGTTATCTTAAAGGAAGGCTATGGAAGGCCAGCTGACTGGTGGTCAATTGGGATCATCCTATATACATTTCTTGTAGGACGTGTACCATTTTATGGGCCTTCCAAATATGACATTTACAGCCATATTGTCAGGGGTAAGTAAAATAATCTGATTGCTGTGTAATGTCATTGTTATTTGAATAGATTAGTTGTGTGATTTAGTTACTTTTGTTAATATAAAAGATTTTTGTTTTGATAAAATAAATTAAGATGTTTCATTTTCTGTAATATTTGCTTTTTACATAACAGATGACATATATTGGAAACTTACTAATTCGGCTTTTCCAGCCACAGCTCGGGATATCATCATTGAGCTGCTCAGAAAAGATCCAGCACAAAGACTTGGGACAGGTAATGTATATAATACTATTATTAATGACTTATTACACCTCTGTGAACAGAAAATGAATAATGAGGATCAGCACTGAGGTTTTGTTCTCTACCAGCTTGGCCATTCCCCATTCTTCATGCTAAGACTTTCAGTACATCTACTTCACTTCGGCTCTGTTACGTCAACCGTTCAGATTAACGCCCCCTTCACACGTCCGTATAAAATCAGTACTGAAACCAGTACCGGAAAAAAACAGTACTAGTGTCATCAGTGTTTTGAATCAGTGTGCCATCAGTGTGCCATCAGTGTTTTTCCGGTACGGCAAAGAAAAAGAAATGATAAAGTATCTCTTATAGTTTGTAATGTTAAACAGATACAGCGTAAGGAAGGCACACAAATGGCACACGGATGCCATCTGTGTGATGTACGTGTTTTTCAGGGTCCCATAGACTTGTATTGGCACTTGTCATCTGTGCTGCCACAAAAAAACAGCAGCATAGATGATAATGGGTACGGGTGGCATACGTGAAAGAAAAATGGATGCCACATGTAGTGCAAACACGGATATGTGTAGGAGGCCTAAGAAACTTGTCTCTTTGACAATAACTATATCACTATTCATTGTTTTCCTTTTCAAGGAGGAGCAAATGAGATCAAATTTCATCCATTCCTGCGTAACTTAGATTTTGACAACCTTCTAAGTCAGAAGTCGCTGTTCATTCCTGATCTTGAGTCAGAAGAGGATACCATCTACTTTGACAGTAAGTAGAATGAGACATCATCTGCAGAAAGCTGCTGTGTGTCTTGTATTTCATTTTAAGTGAGAATCAGTCCCCACCTTGATTCATGATCAAATGGTGACTGTTCAGGACAAAGTATTATGCTAATAATCTCGATTAACTCTTGTACTTTTCAGCTCGATGTAGCAGACATCAACATATTGATTCAGATGAGGGGGACACAAGTGAAGATAATGACTGGCCGGAAAGCCAAAACTTTCTATCATCTTCGCATAGGCTTTCTAAAGTAAGTATGTGACCAATAAGATCCATACAACCTGTAATTAAAATAAAATTGTAAAATATTAAAATATTTTTTTTTCCTCTTTGTATTAGCTCTGTTCCATCCATACCAAGATGATGAACAATGAAGAACCCAAGTCACCTCCAGGGTATTCACCAGAAAGTGCAAAACAGTCAGACATGTGAGCAAATTATTTTTATGGGGTCCATTCTGATATGTGTTCACAACACCAAATTCAAGACGAGTGTAAGTCGATACTAAATCCAGTATCGATGACCACATGATTGCTGATCACCATGTTTCTGACTTGTGATAACGCTGGTGATGAAAGTTGATAACTATGACCAGCTTTAATTTCCAGTTCATTACAGGAAAATAAATATTGCTAGTGATTCTCCATTCTTGCTGGTAGAAGAGGGTCTTGAGCACAGCATCCCCTTCATGTTATTCAGATGTCCTAATGGGCTTTGCAGACAGGTGTTGTATCCGTATCTATTGTTTTCACTTGTAATTTATATGTTTTTCTTCTACCAAACAGACAGAAAGATTCTCCCCCCTCTAAGTCTGAAGACAACCAGACGCAGAAAGATTCTCCCCCTTCTAAATCTGATGACAACCAGACACAGAGAGATTCTCCCCCCTCTAAGTCTGATGACAACCAGACGCAGAAAGATTCTCCCCCTTCTAAATCTGAGGATGACAACCAGACACAGAGAGATTCTCCCCCCTCTAAGTCTGATGACAACCAGACGCAGAAAGATTCTCCCCCCTCTAAATCTGATGACAACCAGACGCAGAAAGATTCTCCCCCCTCTAAGTCTGATGACAACCAGACGCAGAAAGATTCTCCCCCCTCTAAATCTGATGACAACCAGACGCAGAAAGATTCTCCCCCCTCTAAATCTGATGACAACCAGACGCAGAAAGATTCTCCCCCCTCTAAATCTGATGACAACCAGATGCAGAAAGATTCTCCCCCCTCTAAATCTGATGATGATAAGCAGAGGCAGAAAGATTCTTCCCCCTCTAAATCTGATGACAACCAGACGCAGAAAGATTCTCCCCCCTCTAAATCTGATGACAACCAGATGCAGAAAGATTCTCCCCCCTCTAAATCTGATGATGATAAGCAGAGGCAGAAAGATTCTTCCCCCTCTAAATCTGATGACAACCAGACGCAGAAAGATTCTTCCCCCTCTAAGTCTGATGATGACAAGCAGTGTTTCACTGCTGAAGGCAGACAGTCATCCATATTGTCAGGTATGTATAGCTCTATAGGTCATTCTATTGCAGCCTGTGTCAAAAAGTGTAATGTGAAAACAGCCCAACATTTCATTTTATAAAAATCCTCACTCTTAGGCTGTGTGCCCACGATGCGTTTTTCAAGCGTTTACGCTGCGGAATTTCTACAGCGTAAACACTTGGGAAACGCTTGGTAAACCTTCCCCCATGGTCTCCAATGCAATTCCGCACTTTCAATGCCCATGCTGCGTATTTTTCCGCAGCGTTTATGCTGCGCTCAAAAATACGCAGCATGTCCATTAATTTTGCGGACGCGCAGCGTAATCGCCGCCATTGACTTGCATTAGAACGCGCTAATTCCGCAAGACTGCATCTGTACTTACGTAATTGGCGCTTTCTAATGTGCGGATGGTACCCAAGTCTGGAGGAGAGGAGACTCTCATCCAGACCTGGGTACCATAGAATCTGTAAAGAAAAGAATTTAAAATAAAAAATAAAGCTTATAATCACCTTCCGATGTCCTCCCAGTGTTTTGTCCACGCCGTCCGGTCTCTTGCAATGCTCGCGCTGTTGTGAAGGACCTGTCATGACGTCACTGAGTCATGTGACCCATCACATGACTCAATGACGTCACCGCAGGTCCTTCACAGCACCGCGAGCATTGCAAGAGACCGGACGCAGCAGAGATGACACCGGGAAGACACCGGAAGGTGAGTATAATCTTTTTTTTTCATTTTTTACCATTCTTATTCTTTTTTTTAACTATTACTCGGTCACACTATATAAATCCATGCCGGTTGCATGGATTTAAATAGTGTGACCAACTTGTCAAGCACTTTTCCAAGTGATGCTCAAAATCGTTTGGAAAACTTCTTGAAAAAACGCATGCGAAAGCGCATGTAAAAATGCTGAAAAAACGCTTCTCTCTGGCAGAAAAAACGCATGTAAATCTGCATACGTTTTTTTCTGCCAGAGAGAGGCAAAAACGCTCTGCATCAAATCTGCTACGTGGGCACCTAGCCTCATAGGTTATAATTTTTAATGCATAAGAAGCCATTCAGTCTTCTGCCAAACTGATTCTGAATACTGCACCCATGGCTCCATCTAGGCCTATACTGATCCTTATCACCTTAAGAATGCACTGAGGTTTTAGCTAACTTATTTTAAGATATTACTTGCAGGATGCCGCAGTGTTATCATGTTAATAAGGGGACATAGTTCCCTGGCTAGACACCACATATCGGAAAACCTACAGGTTTCATATTAATCAGTTCACAAGGCAATCTAATTCTCAGACCCTCAGGTGGTTTTATGTATATATGACATATTCTCTCTATTATGGTGCAATAATCAATTACCGGGACTACAGGGTACAAGAATAACAGAATTCTATATAAAGATACAAAGCTAATCTTTTAGGAGTTTATAATATACATCTTTTTCTTGTTTTTTTTATCAGAATCACCAGTTCAGGGGAAAAGAAAATCTGCATCGAAAGATCGACAAAAAACAGAGAAGGTAGAAGAGAGAAGAAGTAGAAGAGGTAAGTGTAACAATAAGCTCCATGTTGCATGATGTCAGTCAGTGAGAAGGAGTCATGTGGAGCAGATATTATCTGTAGGATTACTGACAATGACCCCGTACATCTGTATGGATACGACTCCTCTATCATCCTGTCACAGTGACACTACAGTAGTATCCTCTAATACATACATGTCAAACTCTGGCCCGTGGACCAAACCTGGCCCGCAGGGTGGTTATATTTGACCCACGACAACAGAACCACCACCACTATTTGGGGCCATTATTCTGTATGGAGGACAATGTGGGGCCCATTATACTGTACGGAGGACTATGTGGGGCCATTATTCTGTATGTAGGATTATGTGGGGTCCAAGTTTTTCATTTTGGCCCTCTGTGTGTTTGAGTGTGACATCCCTGCTCTAATATGTAGTCCCATTACTTACATTAGTTATGTCTCTTTGTCTCCTCTCACAGGTTCCACCTTCCGCCGGCTGATATCATCTTGCCGGCGTGGATTATCCAGGGTTGCTCGCTCCATCAGACAAAGCTGCATATTTGCTCCCTGTCATCGGAGCAACACAAACATCTCAATGTGAAAAACCCTTCATGTCTAGTGCCTAGTACAGCATGTCCACCATTAAAGATGCACCTGTGTGGAAGGACTTGTACCATCTACCTGTGGCCTTCTGACCAGCAAGTAACATCTGCAGAAGAAGGCCCTCCAAGAACATCTCTTCATTCTTCCATGTAATTCTTAATAAAAAAAAAACTAAAAAGAATCATTTCAAATTGATTAATGTCCCTTTGCATTTAATGTAATACTACTGACATTTATGGCATATCAGTACTAAACATCATATATGTCTGATGAGAGAATATCGTTTCCATGTTTCATGTTAATCCTCTAATCCTCAGCCAAAAGTGGAAGAGAAGACCAGTGATTCTGTTACATCTACGAATGACAGTCAATCCAGGGAAAAACACCTTCTGATCCATACATTTTTCAGGCACTCTGATCCTTTTACCTTCATGTGGCTCTACTTAAGGTTTATGTATAAGAACCAGTTGGATTCAGTACTGGGCATCCTGGGGGTCCCAGCAGCCACATCCCAATTGTTCAACTAAAAAAGACATACTGTATTATAGTGTGATATATATATATATATATATATATATATATATATACACACTGTGTGCAGAATTATTAGGCAAATGAGTATTTTGATCACATGATACTTTTTATACATGTTGTCCTACTCCAAGCTGCATAGGCTTGAGAGCCAACTACCAATTAAGTAAATCTGGTGATGTGCATCTCTGTAATGAGGAGGGGTGTTGGCTAATGACATCAACACCCTGTATAAGGTGTGCTTAATTATTAGGCAACTTCCTTTCCTTTGGCAAGATGGGTCAGAAGAGAGATTTGACGGGCTCTGAAAAGTCCAAAATTGTGAGATGTCTTGCAGAGGGATGCAGCAGTCTTGAAATTTCCAAACTTTTGAAGCGTAATCACCGAACAATCAAGCGTTTCATGGCAAATAGTCAACAGGGTCGCAAGAAGCGTGTTGGCCAAAAAAGGCGCAAAATAACTGCCCATGAATTGAGGAAAATCAAGCGTGAAGCTGCCAAGATGCCATTCACCACCAGTTTTGCCATATTTCAGAGCTGCAATGCTACTGGAGTATCAAAAAGCACAAGGTGTGCGATACTCAGGGACATGGCCAAGGTAAGGAAGGCTGAAAAACGACCACCTTTGAACAAGAAGCATAAGATAAAACGTCAAGAATGGGCCAAGAAATATCTTAAGACTGATTTTTCAAAGGTGTTATGGACTGATGAAATGAGAGTGACTCTTGATGGGCCAGATGGATGGGCCAGAGGCTGGATCAGTAAACGGCAGAGAGCTCCACTCCGACTCAGATGCCAGCAAGGTGGAAGTGGGGTACTGGTATGGGCTGGTATCATCAAAGATGAACTTGTGGGACCTTTTCGGGTTGAGGATGAAGTGAAGCTCAACTCCCAGACCTACTGCCAGTTTCTGGAAGACAACTTCTTCAAGAAGTGGTACAGGAAGAAGTTGGTATCGTTCAAGAAAAACATGATTTTCATGCAGGACAACTCTCCATCACATGCATCCAACTACTCCACAGCGTGGCTGGCCAGTAAAGGTCTAAAAGAAGAAAAAATAATGACATGGGCCCCTTGATCACCTGATCTGAACCCCATAGAGAACCTGTGGTCCATCATAAAATGTGAGATCTACAGGGAGGGAAAACAGTACACCTCTCGGAACAGGGTCTGGGAGGCTGTGGTGGCTGCTGCACGCAATGTTGATCGAAAACAGATCAAGCAACTGACAGAATCTATGGATGGAAGGCTGTTGAGTGTCATCATAAAGAAAGGTGGCTATACTGATCACTAATTTTTTGGGTTTTTGTCTTTGCATGTCAGAAATGTTTATTTCTATATTTTGTGCACTGATATTGGTTTACCTGGTGAAAATAAACAAGTGAGATGGGATTATATTTGGTTTTTATTAAATTGTCTAATAATTCTGCACAGTAATAGTTACCTGCACAAACAAATATCCTCCTAAGATAGCCAAATCTTAAAAAAACCACTCCAACTTCCAAAAATATTAAGCTTGGATATTTATGAGTCTTGTGGGTTGATTGAGAACATAGTTGTTGATCAACAATAAAAATAATCCTCTAAAATACAATTTGCCTAATAATTCTGCACACCGCGTATATCTATATATATAATCGTCTTATCCCGTCTGTCTGTCTGTCTGTCTGTCGGGGAAATCCCGCGTCACTGATTGGTCCAGCAGCGGCCAATCAGCGACGCGGGATTTCAGAAAAAAGATGGCGGCCGTTAGAGGCTCATCTGCGGGACGGAGCTCAGCGGCGATGCAGCCGGGAGATGACTGGCGCGAGGCTCTCATCTCCCGGCCGCTAGCAGCAGAAGAACCCCGACCGGCGAGCAGCCGCTCATCTCCCGGCTTCTCACAGCGGAAGTAGCCGCACAGGCAGTGGCGTTGACCTCCATGCGGCTAGGGTGTCAAGGGAGGACCGGGGAGCGGCGCTGCGGGTCGGGATACTTCTGCTGCGAGAAGCCGCTCATCTCCCGGCTTCTCGCAGCGGAAGTAGCCACACAGGCAGCGGCGCTCCCCGGTCCTCACCAATACGATTCTGCTCCCCGGTCCTCACCTATACGATTCGCTGATTGGTCGCGGTCTCTGGCCGCGACCAATCAGTGATCTTGGCGCAAAAGTTAAACACCGCTGTGCTGATTGGTCGCGGCCGCTGCCCGCGACCAATCACCGATTTGGACGCCACATTTAAATAGCGGCCACGACCAATCACCGATCTTGGCGCAACATTTAAACACTGCTGTGCTGATTGGTCACAGACGCTGCCCGCGACCAATCAGCGATTTTGGCGCCAAATTTAAACACTGCTGTGCTGATTGGTCGCGGACGCTGCCCGCGACCAATCAGCAATTTTGGCGCCAAATTTAAACAATGCTCTGCTGACTGGTCGCGGATGCCAGCCACGACCAATCAGCGAGATTGGCGCCAAATTTATACAACGCTCTGCTAATTGGTCGCGGACACCAGCCACGACCAATCAGCGAGATTGGCGCCAAATTTAAACAATGCTCTGGCGCCAAATTTAAACAACGCTCTGCTGATTGGTCGCGGCCGCCAGCCGACCGCGACCAATCAGCGAGATTGGCGCCAAATTTAAACACCACTCTGCTGATTGCGCCCAGTCGGCCGCATACATATTCTAGAATACCCGATGCGTTAGAATTGGGACACCATCTAGTATATATATAAATATATTCACTTGTGGAAAACCCTTTTAACTAGGGCTGTGGTGTCAGTAAGTCAAATTTCCAACTATAATAATTACTAATACCAAATATACTGCAACAAATAATAGTAAATATTCAGCAATTTATGCATGAAAATAATTTATAATATACAATATTAACAATATATAAGTATTTACATTTTTTTCTACCTGCAGTTGGAGTTGGTACGTTCTTCTGATACTAACTCCACAGCTCGGCTTTTCCTTCTTTCCTGCTCCTCTAACATAAAAGTACAGCAATTAATTACGACAAGTTAATCATTTAAATGCTGCTGTCAATCTCTGACAGCAGCACGTAAATGTAACCAGTGCCACTGCTTCCATTTACCAGCTCCCATCTGTGCCCTGTGACATGATCTCGGGGGCTGATGGGTCACTAGGACAGTGAGGGCCCTGTGCCCGCTGTCTTGGTGCTCCTCTGGAGCTCATCTATATGCTGAGCTTCAAAGGAGACCGAGATTTAGGCTACCGTCCCACTATCAGTATTTGGTCCAATTTCACCACAAATGGATTTTTTTCCCCATTTTTAGTACATTGAATAGTAAAATGAATCATTCAAAACTACAAGTAACCCCAAAGTCATGCCAGTTTCCATGGCCCAGAAGATTCTCTGAAGGAAGAGTGTCATTGGGTGACTGCTTCTTTGGTAAATACCATAAACATTAGCACTTAAAAAGGTCCATATGTCTGGAACCGTATAGATGATTTCGAAAGAAGCAAAAAAAAGCTCAGTGATAAGAAACAGATGATGGTTATTAATGAAACACACTAACTGGGTCACATTTAAAAGTGGTGTACCCCAGGAGTCAGTATTGGGACTTCTATTTAATACAATTATTAATGACCTTTTGGGGGGTATACAGAGTAAAATTTCAATATTTTCAGATGATCGTAAACTCTGCAAGGTTATCAGTACATAGGAGGATAATGTAATATTACAGAGGGATTTATGTAAGCTTGAGGTTTGGGCTGAAAAATGGCAATTGAAGTTTAATGTAGATAAATGTTCTTGCTTGGGACAAATTACAATGTACAATTATGTACTAAACACTGGGAAAACCATCACTGGAAAAGACTTGGGTGTATGGGTGGACAGCAAACTCAACTTTAATAACCAGTGCTAGGCCGCTGCTGCCAAGGCAAATAGAACCATGGAAGCATTAAAAGAGGCATAGATGCTTATGATAAGAACATAGTTTTGTCTGTATACAAGTCACTAATTCAGCCACATTTAGAATACTGTGTATAATTTTGGTCTTTGGTGTATAAGACGGATATAGTTGAACTAGGACGTATGCAGACAAATGCAACCAAGGTTATTAAGGGAATTGGTGCACTGCAATTCCAAGACAGGTTATCAAAGTTAGGGTTATTCAGTTTGGAATAATGAAGGTTTAAGGGCGATCTTATTACAATGTACAAATATAAGAAGAAACAGTATAGAGATCTTATTAAGGAACTTTTTACATATAGACCTTCAACGATGACAAGGAGGCACCCTCTCCTACTAGAAGAAAGATGGTTTCTCAGTCATCATAGATGGCGATTCTTTACTCTAAGAATAGTGAAATTACGGGACTTTCGGGAACATAAACATCACAGTAAAAGATAATGCCTTACCAACACCAGGTCAGATTACCAGTGCACCGCAGGATGCAGCAAGCCTCCATGATAAAGGCGGGGGCAGCACATGTGCAAAATACTGATGCCGACAGCCACTCACTAACCTACCAATTCTTGGAGGGGGTGGCTGTGTAGTATTATACATGCACACCGATGGAGTTGTGAGCTTGCGTATTTTGGCCAAAATATCGTCCAATACCTCATGTGGTGTACTTATCTTATATACTATTTTTCATCTTTTTTGCACATCTTTTTGCAGGATGCAGCCAGGCCTCTTTAGTGTTGGCTGGGTGAATTGGGGCGTCTGTCCTGTGGGGGTGCATGTATATAGTTCTGGGCAACCCGCCTGATCTAATACTATGGGCGTCATCAATACGCTGCAAGCAAGACATCAATAGGCTGCAAGCCAGACACTGTGTATCACACATATCTGTGTGACTGGCGCCCTATGCAGACTCCATCGGTGTGCATGTATAATACTACACAGCCACCCCCTCCATGAATTGGTAGGTTAGTGAGTGGCTGTCTGCATCAGTATTTTGCACATGTGCTGCCCCCGCCTTTATCATGGAGGCTTGCTGCATCCTGCAGTGCATTGGTAATCTGACCTGGTGTTGGTAAGGCATTATCTTTTACTGTGATGTTTTTTGAAATTATGTCCAATGTTCACCATTTTTAATATTCAGACTTTCGAGAACATCATATTGTAATTGTTGATTTACTAGACAAGTTCAAGTATGGCCCGGATGCTTTTGTTGAAAAATATATTACAGGTTATGGGAACTAGATTCTGTGATAGGACGTTCATCCAGGGAACTAGTCTAATTGCCATTAGTGGAGTTGGGAAGGATTTTTTCGTTAATAGGGGGCAATTAGCATCTGCCTCATGGGTCTTTTGCCTTCCTTTGTATCAACATGTTAGGTTATAGGTAGAACACAATGGATGTCTTCTTTCAATGTACTGTGTGGGGAAATGTATTGTCAGGGGGAATCATACTGTACATCATGCTGTGTGTAATAGGACCGTGGGGGCATCATATTGAGTGTGATAGCCACTGTGGGGCCATGAAAGTGGTATCATACTGTGTGTAGGCATATATGAGGAATTGGACTAGATTAGAATACTGGCATTCGAGAAAGAATGTCACACCGATTGTACTCCCGGGATTATGGTGTGCTGTGTAATAATATATGGTAGCAGGACCCCTCTAGTCTTCATTCCAGGTATACTAACTGCTCAGTGTTACATTGATTTGGTCGTGGAACCAGTGATATGGACATTTCTTAAACGTGCCTCAGTAACTATTTTTCAACATGGAAATGTTAAGCTACATGTTGCAGGTGCTACTGTGAGCAGCATGCTTGACTTAAACATGATACCATGGCCAGAAGCATCTCCGGATTTGACTCCCGTCAAGCACTTCATTGGTCGAGCATTGCAAAAGGAGTTGCCGTCAGCAGATCTTGATGATTTGTGTGCCCAAGTGCATTCATTATTCCTCTCTGCTCTGCCTTGCTCACCGCTCCGGCGGTTCCTCTCTGCTCTGCCTTGTCCACCGCTCCGGCGGTTTCGCCCTGCTCTGCCTTGCTCACCGCTCTGGCGGTTCCTCCTGCTCTGCCTTGCCCACCGCTCCGGCGGTTTCGCCCTGCTCTGCCTTGCTCACCGCTCCGGCGGTATCTCTCTGCTCTGCCTTGCCTACCGCTCCAGCGGTTCCTCTCTGCTCTGCTTGTCTACCGCATCTGCGGTTCTGTTCCTGAATCCCAGTTTGTACTGGACCCTATCCAGCCTGCGCTCCAACCTGCTAGTGCCTCCCTGTCTGCACTCCAGCCGTGTTTGCCAGTACCCCCCTGTCTGCATACCAGCCGTGCCTTGCCAGTGCCCTCCTGTCTGCATACCAGCCGTGCTTGCCAGTATCCTCTTGTCTGCACTCCAGCCATGCCTGCCAATACCCACCTGTCTGTGTGCCAGCCTAACCTGCCCGTTCCTGCATTCCCCGGTGTGGGTCAACAGCTGTGACAGGGGTCTAACCTGGAGTAGCACCTGGTCCCTCTGCTCGGTTCCTCCTTGGTTCACGGAGTCGTTAGCCTCCGTGCGACCTTGGTCGGATCGGGTAGATACTTAGTTATGCCCCTCCAGGCACTCCTCGGTTCATGGTACAGTGGGATCACTAATCACGCTCACGCCAGTCAGTCCAGGCACGAGTGTAACAGTTTTATTTATGTTGTATCGTGTTTGAAGGTTGCCTTTTCCTGATGGCAGGTTTCAGCTCTTTCCAAAGATGCTCAATAGGATTTAGGTCAGGGCTCATAGAAGGCCACTTCAGAATAGTTGAAAGTTTTCCTCTTAGCCGTTCTTGGGTGTTATAAGCTGTGTGTTTTGGGTCATTATCCTGTTGCAAGACCCATGACTGAGACCAAGCTTTCTGACAATGGGTAGCACATTTCTCTCTAGAATCCCTTGATAGTCTTGAGATTACATTTTACCCTGCACAGATTCAAGACACCCTGTGCCAGATGCAGCAAAGCAGCCCGAGAACATAACAGAGCTCCTCCATGTTTCACAGTAGGGACAGTGTTCTTTTCTTGATATGCTTCATTTTTCCGTCTGTGAACATAGTGCTGATGTGCCTTGCCAAAAACTTCAATGTTTGTCTCATCTGTCCATAGGACATTCTCCCAGAAGCTTTGTGGCTTGTCAACATGTAGTTTGGCAAATTCCAGTTTGGCTTTTTTATGAAATTTTTTTCAACAATGGTGTTCTCCTTGGTCGTCTCCCATGAAGTCCACTTTGGATCAAACAACAACGGATGGTGCGATCTGACACTGATGTTCCTTGAGCATGAAGCTCACCTTTAATCTCTTTAGAAGTTATCCTGGGCTCTTTTGTTACCATTCGAATTATCCGTCTCTTTGATTTGTCATCAATTTTCCTCCTGCTGCCACGTCCAGGGAGGTTGGCTACAGTCCCATGGATCTTAAATTTCTAAATAATATGTGCAACTGTAGTCACAGGAACATCAAGCTACTTGGAGATGGTCTTATAACCTTTACCCTTAACTTGCTTGTCTATAATTTTCTTTCTAATCTCCTGAGACAACTCTTTCCTTTGCTTCCTCTGGTCCATGTTGAGTGTGGTACACACCATGTCACCAAACAGCACAGTGAGTATCTGTAGCCCTATATACAGGCCCACTGACTGATTACAAGATTGTAGACACTTGTGATGCTAATTAGTGGACACAACTTGATTTAACATGTATCTGTTGTCACATTATTTTCAGGGGTACCATCATTTTTGTCCAGGCCTATATCATGAGTTACATTTTTTAAAAACTTCTGTGGAAGCAGGGTTGAAAAGCAATGTCTGACTTCCATTTGTTCATTTTCATAGATTTTTAATTTATTATTACTTTTGTCAGATTCAAATTATTTCTGTGACCATTGTGGGTTTTTCCTTTCATTAAACGAGGAGTACCAACAATTTTGACCACGTATGTATGTATGTACAAACACACACACACACACACACATATGTATATATATATATATATATATATATATATATATATATATATATATATATATATATATATATATATACACATACACACATACATACATATATATATATACACACACATATATATACACACACACATATATATACACACATACATATACATACATACACATATATATACACACACATACATATATATGTAGTGATGTAGCAGACATCCCTTTAATGGTTTGGTGTGTTTTTGAATGACCATGTACCTTCCTCTTTAACGGACTGGTCACATGACTGTGACATCACACAGGTCCTTATGCACACAGAGGGTGTGGACACATGACTCTGACATCAGTTAAGGTCCTATCTGTGTGTGTGCTGCAGTATATATAAACCCTGTGTGATTTGTGACAGGTGTGTTCCGGTGTGTAGGAGTTCCTGGGTGTTGGGAGCTCCTGTGTGGGCACCGTGTGAGCGGCACGAGGCTGTTCCCTGTGTGTGGGGAACACCGCTCGTGGGAAGCCTGGTGAGGCCTGGTGGACTCCGGTGGAGGTGAAGCCTGGATCCCTGTGAGAGTGTGGGGGATGCCAGTAAGCCTCGGAGTGCCACACAAGCACACAAATTTTGGGGTCCATTTTTTCTTGTTAGCCCTGTGAAAATAAAAAAAATTGGGTCTAAAGTAACATTTTTGTGAAAAAAGTTAAATGTTCATTTTTTTCTTCCACATTCAAAAAATTCCTGTGAAGCATCTGAAGGGTTAATAAAGTTCTTGAATGTGGTTTTGAGCACCTTGAGGGGTGCAGTTTTTAGAATGGTGTCACTTTTGGGTATTTTCTGTCATAAAGACCTCTCAAAGTGACTTCAAATGTGATGTGGTCCCTAAAAAAATGGTTTTATACATTTTGCTGGAAAAATGAGAAATCGCTGGTCAACTTTTAACCCTTATAGCTCCCTAACAAAAAAAAATTTTGGTTCCAAAATTGTGCTGATGTAAAGTAGACATGTGGGAAATGTTATTTATTAACTCTTTTGTGTGACATATCGCTCTGATTTCAGGGCTTAAAAATTCAAATTTTGAAAATCGCAAAATTTTCAAAATTTTCGCCAAATTTCCATTTTTTTCACAAATAAACGCAAGTGATATCGAAGAAATTTTTCCACAATCATGAAGTACAATATGTCACGAGAAAACAGTCTCAGAATCAGGGGGATCCGTTGAAGCGTTCCAGAGTAATTACTTCATAAAGTGACAGCGGTCAGAATTGTAAAAATTGGCCCGGTCATTAACGTGCAAACCACCCGCGGGGCTTAAGGGGTTAAAGAGAACCTGTCACGTCCTAGCTGCCCTCTACACTGCCCCCATAGCGTTGGTAGTGACGCAATGTGCATCACTAGCAAGCTGTTTTCATGAAAATCACTGCAGCTATAATGAATTTATAACGTTTAATATACTTATATCTAGGGCCGGCTCCAGGTTTTTCTGGGCCCCGGGCGAGTCTCAGTGGGCCCCTCTAACACATACCACGATTCATGATGCACAGATATGACGCGCCCCTGGGCCTGTGTCGCGCTGCGTTGCGCACGCGGGAGCTTACCCGGAGCCGGATCTGTTTAGGGTTGTAGTCTCGTGGCGGTGACCCGGTCCGTGCCCAGGGAGTCAAACTGGACGGCAATCTGTTAGCGGTAGAAAATGGTTGATGACTACGCCACCCGTTGAATGCAGCCAGGGGGGCTGCTGCTGCAGGGCAGACCGCTGAGGCCGGTGGAAGGATGGTGCAGCGTGATAGTATAACCCCCAACGGGAGGGGTATGGCCTCAGGGCAGCCGACGTGGATGATGGGGGTAGCAGGAACCACTCAGAGACGGTATGGTAGCGTTCAGGGTCTTTACTGGTAACAACGATAGACCCTCCCAGAGTACTTGCTAGCGAACGGGGCCTGGTCAGTCCTTGAGCAGATGGGATCTCCCCTGGCCAGGCGTAGTTGTAGGCCTCCCAAGCTGACTGTACTCTTCTGGCTACCTTGCTAGAAGCTGATGTAAGTAGCCCACGTCCCTGAGTGTACCGTGTGGTGCTCACCCGTATGGCCGGTGACTCGGGGCCTTCTAATGGCTTCCGCTCCACGATGGCGGTGCTGGTCCCACGCGTGTGACCGTGCCTTCGGGCTTCTGGGCCAGGGGACCTGAAATCCCCTGCCTGACGGATTCTGCTGCTGGGTAGAAGTTAGTCCCCACAGCCTCGGACTCCGGGTCCGGTAAAGAATCTTCTTAGTCAGGGCGAGCTCTTTAGCTGCCAGCCCCTGACTCCTTGTGACTCTGCTGCTTCCTATGCTGCTCTTGTCTCTACTCTTCCTGGACTCCAGGCTCAGGCCCCTGGACAGGGCCTGCCTGTGGAGCAGAGCCCATAGAGCAGCTCTGCTCCCTGTCTTCTCCTCTCAGAACTCTCTACCCTGCCTCAGCCCCAGGTTTATACAGGGGAAGTTCTTCCCCTCCCAAGGCTGGGCAGGAGGTGTGGCATGCACAGGATCCCTGACCAAAGGACCTCCCACCTGCTCTCAGACGTAATATCTCTATCACTGTGACAACCAGACCCCTGGGGTGTCACACTCCCCCCTAGTGAAATTTAGTACTCCGGGACTAAACACTTTTTAGAAAAATATAACAAGGTATATCAAAGAACAATAAAATACAATAAGGAAACACAATAAGATGGTCACGGATGTCCGCAACCGGGTGCAGTCTTTGAAGAAAAGCAAAGGTGTCCATTTCACCAAAACAGGGAGACGTAACCAGGTAGGGGTCTGTCCTACCCCGAGTCCTTAACAGTCTTTTAGTCCATCCTGGGTTACGCTCCACTAACTGTACAAAGGATTCCCGGTAAATCCACCAAGGACTCCTATAAATAACTGGAAACACATAATATTTACAAGATATGGCCGCTCTCAGTCCTCGGCCAGTGGGGATAAGGATTGGCTGCTCACAGTCCTCAGCCTGTGGGGAGATGGGATGGCTGCTCACAGTCCTCAGCCTGGTTAAGGATAGGGGACACACGGGAACAGTTCACACTTGTCCCAATGGGGACCATATTTTAATTAGCAACACAAGTACCCCTACGGGTAACTATGTACAGTTCCACTTTACCGTACTTCAGTAACGGCATCCTCCTGCTCCTTCTTGTGTGTAGGCTTCAGACCCGTCCGGGTCCTCTTGGCTTTCCTCGAATTGGTAGTACTGCAGCTCCTCCTTGGTTAACGTGGAGGGCGTACAGTCCTTTTGCACCTGGGGAGTTCAGGCCTTGCGACCAGGCGTGGAGAGGGTCGCCGTTGATGACGCCCGGGATCAGAGGGTGCAACTTTGGGCCTGGGCGCGGGCTGGTGGTGTTAGTGCCCAGGGCTGGAGGGCTTGGCCGCAGGGCTTGTTGCGGGGGCTGGAGCAGGTCGGTGTCTGCAGCGCCCGGAATCGGCGGCTCCACCAGGGGGCCCGGGAGCAGGCTGACGCTGGCAGCGTCCGGGACAGGGAGACTCCTCTTACCTGCTCCCGCGACCGCTCCTGCGTCACGCGTCTTCTCCCGGCGCTGGTCGGGGCCGGCGACGACTGGGGCACTGCCGATGCTGGGCAGCTTAGTCTGCTGCCGGTCCGCCATCTTGCTGTCCGTTCCTGGTGTCCTCCTCCCCCCTAGTGGACCGTGGCCTACCTTGCGATGATCCTGTTCCGTAGGCCGCGGCTCCGCAGTGGATCGTCAGGGTTGAGGACCTTCCGTCGCGCTCCTGTGACGTCGGCGTCTGCTGGGCTCCTTCCAGGACCTTACGCAACGTCCGGACGTGAGGCGGGGCTTCAGTTCTCGCGCGCTTTCGGAGTCCACGCCCCTCTTCTTCCCGCGCGGCGTCCCCAAGATGGCGTCCAACGGCGGGAAAACTCCACGGATGGCGGGAAGAAGGCTGAAGATGGCGCCGGATGGCGGGAAACTTCACCGATGGCGGGAAGAAGGCTGAAGATGGCGCCGGATGGCGGGAATCTTCACCGATGGCGGGAATCTTCACCACTGGTAAGTTTGAACAGTCTTTGCTTTTCAGGCACGCAGTACCCGGTGGTTGCGGGCACGTGATCCTGCCGACTACGCCAAAGTTGACGCGCCCCTGGGCCTGTGTCGCGCTGCGTTGCGCACGCGGGAGCTTACCCGGAGCCGGATCTGTTTAGGGTTGTAGTCTCGTGGCGGTGACCCGGTCCGTGCCCAGGGAGTCAAACTGGACGGCAATCTGTTAGCGGTAGAAAATGGTTGATGACTACGCCACCCGTTGAATGCAGCCAGGGGGGCTGCTGCTGCAGGGCAGACCGCTGAGGCCGGTGGAAGGATGGTGCAGCGTGATAGTATAACCCCCAACGGGAGGGGTATGGCCTCAGGGCAGCCGACGTGGATGATGGGGGTAGCAGGAACCACTCAGAGACGGTATGGTAGCGTTCAGGGTCTTTACTGGTAACAACGATAGACCCTCCCGGAGTACTTGCTAGCGAACGGGGCCTGGTCAGTCCTTGAGCAGATGGGATCTCCCCTGGCCAGGCGTAGTTGTAGGCCTCCCAAGCTGACTGTACTCTTCTGGCTACCTTGCTAGAAGCTGATGTAAGTAGCCCACGTCCCTGAGTGTACCGTGTGGTGCTCACCCGTATGGCCGGTGACTCGGGGCCTTCTAATGGCTTCCGCTCCACGATGGCGGTGCTGGTCCCACGCGTGCGACCGTGCCTTCGGGCTTCTGGGCCAGGGGACCTGATATCCCCTGCCTGACGGATTCTGCTGCTGGGTAGAAGTTAGTCCCCACAGCCTCGGACTCCGGGTCCGGTAAAGAATCTTCTTAGTCAGGGCGAGCTCTTTAGCTGCCAGCCCCTGACTCCTTGTGACTCTGCTGCTTCCTATGCTGCTCTTGTCTCTACTCTTCCTGGACTCCAGGCTCAGGCCCCTGGACAGGGCCTGCCTGTGGAGCAGAGCCCATAGAGCAGCTCTGCTCCCTGTCTTCTCCTCTCAGAACTCTCTACCCTGCCTCAGCCCCAGGTTTATACAGGGGAAGTTCTTCCCCTCCCAAGGCTGGGCAGGAGGTGTGGCATGCACAGGATCCCTGACCAAAGGACCTCCCACCTGCTCTCAGACGTAATATCTCTATCACTGTGACAACCAGACCCCTGGGGTGTCACAGATACCGCAGAGAAATCTATATATATAGTACAATGCAAAGATTTCACTTCTTACATTACATGAGTGATATCTACTGTAAATTCTACAATAGCTCAGAAGCCGGAGAATCCTCGCAGCACACAGTGCAGACCGGACAATATAGTCCTCCATACAGTATTATGGGCACCACTAAGTCCTCCATACAGTTTTATGGGCCCCATTATATATTGCTCCATACAGAATAATGACCCCACATAGTCCTCGTACAGTATAATGGGCACCACATATCTCCATACAGAATACTGGCCCCCATATAAGGCCGCATACGGAATACTGGCCCCCATATAAGGCTCCATAAAGGAATACTGGCCCCCATATAAGGCCCCATACGGAATACTGGCCCCCATATAAGGCCCCATATGGAATACTGGCCCCCATATAAGGCCCCATACGGAATACTGGCCCCCATACGAAATACTGGCCCCCATATAAGGCCCCATACGGAATACTTGCCCCCATATAAGGCCCCATAAAGGAATACTGGCCCCCATATAAGACCCCATGAAGGAATACTGGCCCCCATATAAGGCCCCATACGGAATACTGGCCCCCATATAAGGCCCCATACGGAATACTGGCCCCCATGTAAGGCCCCATACGGAATACTGGCCCCCATATAAGGCTCCATACGGAATACTGGCCCCCATATAACGCTCCATACGGAATACTGGCCCCCATATAAGGCTCCATACGGAATACTGCCCCCCATATAAGGCTCCATACAGAATACTGGCCCCCATATAACGCTCTATACAGGATACTGGTCCTCTTATAAAGCTCCATACAGGATACTGGCCCCCATATAACGCTCCATACAGGATACTGGTCCCCTTATAACGCTCCATACAGGATACTGGCCTCCATATAATGCTCCATGCAGGCTGTTACCCCCCACATAATGCCCCATACAGGCTGTCTCCCCCCTTATAATGCTCCATGCAAGCTGTTACCCCCCACATAATGCCCCATACAGGCTGTCCCCCCACCGTATAATGCTCCATGCAGGCTGTTCCCCCCACATAATGCACTAAGCAGGCTGTCCCCCCCCCTTATAATGCCCCATGCAGGCTGTTCCCCCCTTATATTGCCCCATGCAGGCTGTCACCCCTCCTCTTTATAATGCCCCATGCAAGATGTCACCCCCTCTCTCTATAATGCCCCAAACAGGATGTCACCCCCCCTCTTTATAATCCCCAATCAGGATGTCACCCCCCCTCTTTATAATGCCCCATTCAGGATGTCACCCCCTCTCTTCATAATGCCCCATGCAGGATGTCACTCCCCTCTGTTTATAATGCCCCATGCAGGATGTCACCCCCTCTCTTTATAATGCCCCATGCAGGATGTCACCCCCTCTCTTTATAATGCCCCATGCAGGATGTCACCCCCTCTCTTTATAATGCCCCATGCAGGATGTCACCCCCTCTCTTTACAATGTCCTATGCAGGATGTCACCCCCCTCTCTTTATAATGCCCCATGCAGGATGTCAGCCCCCCTCTCTTTATAATGCCCCATGCAGGATGTCACCCCCTCTCTTTATAATGCCCCATGCAAGATGTCACCCTCCTCTCTTTATAATGCCCCATGCAGGATGTCACCCCCTCTCTCTATAATGCCCCATGCAGGCTGTCACCCCCTCTCTCTATAATGCCCCATGCAGGATGTCACCCCCCCTCTCTTTATAATGCCCCATGCAGGATGTCACCCCCCCTCTCTTTATAATGCCCCATGCAGGATGTCACCCCCCCTCTCTTTATAATGCCCCATGCAGGATGTCACCCCCCCATATTATGCCCCATGCAGGATGTCACCCCCCCCCCATATTATGCCCCATGCCTCCATACATTAAAAAAAAAATCAAATACTCACCTCCCTCCTCACCTGCTGCAGCTGCTCGGGTCGGGACTCCAGCGTTGGCGGCGTCTTTCCGCTCTGTGCTCCCTGTGACAGCTCAGGGGGAGGGCGCGGTGGAAAGACTTCACCGCACCCTCTGACCTGAGACGTCACAGAGAGTGCAGAGCAGGAAGACGGCGGATCTGCAGAGGCACGGGGAGAGGTAAGTATACGGCTGCCGGGGCCCTGAGCAAGCGGGGGAGAAGGGCGGGCGCTGACACCGCTCTCCTCCACCCATAGCCCAACGGGGTGCGCGACCGCCAGTGGGCCCCCCTGCCTGCTCAGGGCCCCGGCACTTGCCCGGGTGCGCCGGGTGCTGACGCCGGCCCTACTTATATCCTACGTGCCTTTTCAATCATAGGGGCGTGCTTGTCATATTCAGTCAAGGGCGAACGCAGCATTCACTCACTGCTGGCGCCGTCCATGTATTTGAATCCTGTTCCTGACCAGCGCTGATATTGTGGGACGCAGGCGCACTTGTAGATGTCCGGCCGCCTGCGCAGTGAGGCTCTGTGATTACCAGATTCACTGCGCATGCTCTGGGAACATAGCGCGTTAAAGCGCATGCGCAGTGAGGCTGTGTGATTATGACTTTTTCTTCACTTTGAAAATTGTTTAAGTTGGCTGAGGGACTGGGTGGTTTACCTAGGACAAGGAATGGCCATGTGTAAGAAAAACCGCTACTGATTGTAAATTACAGATTCTGTTAACTACAATAAATAAGTTGGTTAACAAGAAACACTTTGATATAGTGCACTACACAATACAGTTCTCTTTTACACACTGTATAGTTTGCTAAAAGGCACACGTTTTAGTGGGAGAGGCCGAAAAATGAACGAGTAATACAACCGTTTATGGATGCTGTAGTGTGGACCCCTAGAGTCAATTCTCCTGGTGGGCCCTAGGCACCCCAGTCCGACCCTGTATGAGGCCTTTACATGGTATCAACGCCTGCGATGAGAACGCCACATCATAGTAATAGCAGAATCACAAATATAAGATTATATGAACAGATTAAAGCAAGATTTCTATTGCTGGCTGCAGAATGAGTTAACTGGGATATCATCAGTGAGTTTGATCTGACTGGAGAAGTAACTACTCTTGTTTTTATTCTTTTGAGCTCCATTCAGCTAATTTATGATTTATCACCTTCCCTGAGCATACATGGAAATCATGGGGTCCCATAGCAGAAGTAATAATTAAGCCCCCACAAAAAAACATTAATATTCAGCGGGGTCACAGAAGAGCATACCTCACAAGTTTGCAACCCTTCCATAGTAATTTTGCCCCAATTGAAGCCCCCTAGTGTTCCCACGTACTAAGATACTCCTTTAATGGCCAAAAATGTGCCCCCAAACACAGTAAGATACCCCCACAGTGAATTTCTCCACTGTACCCTCCACACATACAGTATGATGACTCTACAGTACCCCCGCAAAGTATGATAAACCCCAGTGACCTCTACACAGTATGATGGCCCCCGCATAACCCTCCACACAGTATAATGGACCCCGCACAGCCCTCCACACTGTATAATGGTCCTCATACAGTGTAATGGCCCCCACTATCCACCCAAGCAGTATAATGACCCCCATCAGCCACTTATACAGTATAATGCCCCTCACCACACAGCCCTCCAAATAGTATAATGGCCCAAACACAACGCTCCAAATAAAATAATAGTCCTCACATAAGCCTCTAAACAATATAATAGTCCCCACCCAGCCCTCCAAATAATATAATGGACCCCACATAGGCCTCCAAATAGTATAATAGTCCCCATACAGCTCTTCAAATAATAGAACGGTCCCCACATAGCCCTCCAAATAGTATGATAGCCTGACACATAGCCATTCAAATAGTAGTATAATGGCCCCCACAGAGCACTACAAATAGTATGATGCTCCCCACATAATCCTCCAAATAGTAGAATGATGGCCCCCACATAGTTCTCCAAATAGTATGATGGTCCCCAAGACAGCCCTAAAATTAGTATTTTAGCACCCCAAATATGATGATGCCCCCCAAATAACCCTTCAAATAATATGATGGCCTCCAAGTAGCCCTACAAATAGTATCATGGCCTTCCAGTTTGCCCTCCAAATAATATGATGGCCCTCACAAACTACTTATTAATTAAAAAAAAAATACTCACCTCTCCCCATTCCCCTGCTGTTCTGGTCTTTGCAGCATGTGGTTTGAAACTATGCTCAGCTCGGCACAGTGGACGCGATTTTGGGACGTTATCACGTCCACTGAGCTGAGACATCAGAAGCACAGAGGAGAATGATGGAGGAGGGAGCAGACGGTTCCCTCCTCCATCATTCCTTTCAATTGTATCTGCATCCAGAATGTGGATACAGTTGAAAGTGTGATGCTGGATGCGGGGGGCCCGATGCCTGTGCTGACATCGCCACCTGTCTCACAGTTGCAAAGCAGCTGCGGGGTCTGCCGTTATTAGCGGTATGCCAGTGCCATTGTTATGTGACATGAGCCCCGGGAGAGCCAGTGCCGAGACAGCTGGTACAACACCAACACCGAAGGTGAATATAAGTGTTATTTTACTGGGGAGAAACATAGGGATTTAGAAGGGGTTGTCTGATTAGTGGACATCCCCTTTAAGTAATCAAGTTCATTAAAGGGGTTGTCCACTACTGCACATCCCCAGCTTATTACATTTAGGACTTCAGCACCGCTTTTTCCGGACATTGCTATGACTTGTTATGTCCTCTGCAGCCAATTAGCAGATGTTGGTCAATAGTCTGTCAGGACGGACATCTGCTCTGAAGAAATAGAGTTTTTGAGACTTGTAGACATTATGGAATAACGTCCATAAAAATATCCCAAGCCGGTATTGGTCCTCCAAGAAGCATGAAGCCCTCGCTGCTACTAACTTACTCCCATACCTGGATCTACCTAGATGATGAAAACACTTGGACTGTAAGGTACAAATCAGGTGAAATTATGAAACCTGGAGGGAATGTCACTTCAGGTTGTGCGTAGATATCCGTAGATAGAAGTCGTTATTTATCCGCCATTAATGAAATGTTTTGTCCATTTTTGCTCCACAAATCTGAGGCCGATGAATGGGGGAATGGCACCAATGCTATGGAGAATGCCTTGAAAATTGAAAAGGGCGTAAATAAGGCTCTGCTGGACCTCCACAAGATTGCTATGGACCATGCGGACCCTCATGTAAGTGACTCCCCCATAGCGTATAGATACCGCGTGTTCATTTTATAAAATATCCTCCATGAAGGAACAGTTCATGTATCTTCTGTGACCTCCATATTGTGCTGTTCCTGGAAATGTAATACCACCTGACTACTAGATGTCACGTTCCCCTTTATAATGGGGGGTGTTCCAACACAAGCTGCATATTATGGCACTGTTATAAAGCTATGGGACAATTCATTAGTGTATTTGCACCTTTTTTTTCTAGTTTTTAGTGTTTTTCATTTGCGCCTTGTTCTTCTTTTAATTTGCGCCTTTTTGAAGTCTGCAGCGTTCCCTTTTTTTTCATTGATCATTATGGGGTTTCCGGCTAATTATCTAATTGTGACTTTTTAAAAAGTTGTCACATTTTTACTCAAATATATTTCAAGTGATTTTGTGTTCTGTAGTCCGGGAGGTTTTTTTGCACAAACTTTGCAACATTTTAGCATGCCACTTTTTTGCGATACAAAGACACAAAAAGGTTTAAAGACAAAAAAAATACAGTTTTGATTTTGGGCAAAATCCATGAACCAGGTGCGCCACTTTCAGGAATTTGGCACAAAAAAATCAAATGATACAAAAGAGAAAAGGGACTTGAAAAAATACAATGTTGTATTGGGCCCTATGACGGCACAGCACAGATTTTAGTAAAGGTTTTGCAGGATTACTAAGAGGGGTTCACATGCTATCAATTGTTAAAAAAACAAGCAAAATGATGACTCGGACCCTCTGATTTTCGAGGTATAAGGCTACGTCCCCACAATGAGCTTCTAGTGAGTTTTAGATATAGCAGATTTTCTGCCCCATTAAGTAAAATAGGTTACTTGAATTTTTTTCGAAAATATACAGCATAAAAAACTCACCCAAAACTCATTGTGAGAACGTAGCCTAAGGGTATGTGCACATCATTTAGACGCCGGTGAGTTGTCCTTGGTGAAGCTCTGCCACCGGTGGTTTTCACTCTATACTTTAAAGGGAACCTGTCATGTCCCTAAACGCTATTAACCTGCAGATATGGGGTTAATCTGCAGGTTTATAAAGCTGCCGGGCGTCTTACTGAAAGGCCGGCTACCGGGAGGAAATGCACTTTATTCCCCACGGCAGCCTCCAGCTTTCAGTCATAGAGGCGCGGCCGGCGTGGCTTCAGTCATTGTTCAGTACATAGTGAGCGGCGGCTATAACCGCACCCTGGCACTGACTGACAGCCGGCTAAGCGGCCCCTGTAACCGCTCCCTGTAAAGACTGACAGCCGGATCTGTACTGATGTACTGCTGAGCTGTCAGTCAGTGCCGGGGCGTTGTTACAGCTGCCGATCACTGTATATTGAGCGGTGTCTGAAGTTGCGCCGGAAGTGTGGCACCCCAGGGGTCTGGTTTCCACAGTAATAGCAATATTACGTCTGTGAGCAGGTGGGAGGTTTCCTGGTCAGACATCCTATGCATGCCACACCTCCTGCCCAGTCCTGGGAGGGGAAGAACTTCCCCTATATAAAGCTGGGGCTGAGGCAGGGTTAGAAGAGAGTGAGAGAACACAGACAGAGACACAGTCTGGTCTGTAGTGGAGCAGCTTTAGGAGCAAGAAAGATCAGGAGCTGTGTGGGAGCTGTGCTAAAAGAGATCAGGGGCTGGAAGCTGTAGAGCTCGCCCTGATTGAAGAGTTCTTACCGGACCCGGAGTCCGAGGCTGTGGGGACTAATCCTTACCCAGCAGCAGAAACCGCCCGGCAGGGGATTTCAGGTCCTCTGGCCAAGAAACCCGAAGGCACGGTCACACGCAAGGGACCAGCACCGCCGTCGTGGAGCGGAAGCTACCAGAAGGCCCCGAGTCACCGGCCATACGGGTGAGCACCACACGGTACACTCAGGGACGTGGGCTACTTTTACCCGCCTCTAGCAAGGTAGCCAGAAGAGTACGATTAGTTGGGGAGGCCTACAACTCCGCCTGGCCAGGGAAGATTCCATCTGCTCACGGACTGACCAGGCCCCGATCGCTAGCCAGTACTCCGGGAGGGTCTACCTTTGCCACCAGTAAAGACCCTGAACTACACCGCACCGTCTCTGAGTGTTTCATCATCCACGTCCGCTGCCCTGAGGCCATACCCCTCCCGTTGGGGGTTATACCATCCCCGCTGCACAACCGTACCACCGGCCTCAGCGGTCTGCCCTGCAGCGGCGGTCTCATGACCGCATTCAACGGGTGGCGTAGTCGAGCAATATAACATCTACTGCTAAATACTGCCACTCAGTTTGACTCCCTGGGCACGGACCGGGTCACCGCCACGAGACTACTACCCCCATCTGATCCGGCTCCGGGTAAGCCCCCGTGCGCGCGATGCCGCACGACACAGCAGGCCCAGGGGCGCGTCAACTTTTGGCGTAGTCGGCAGGATTCCGTGCCCGCAACCACCGGGTACTGCGCGCCTGAAAAAGAGACTTTTAAACTTACCTGTGGTGAAGATTCCCGCCATCCGACGCCATCTTCCACCTCCTTCCCGCCATCCGTGGAGTTTTCCCGCCGTTGGACGCCATCTTCTGCCTTCTTCCCGCCATCCGTGGAGTTTTCCCGCCGTTGGACGCCATCTTGAAGACGCCGCGCAGGAAGAAGAGGGGCGTGGACTCCGAAAAGCCCGCGAGAACTGAAGCCCCGCCTCACGTCCGGACGTTGCGTAAGGTCCTGGAAGGAGCCCAGCAGACGCCGACGTCATAGGAGTGCGACGGAAGGTCCTCGACCCTGACGATCCACTGCGGAGCCGCGGCCTACGGAAGAGGATCATCGCAAGGTAGGCCACGGTCCACTAGGGGGGAGGAAGATGTCGGATACGGAGGAGAGCTTCACTGCCGCAGCCACCGCCAGCGCCACCGCTGCTGCGGTCATGCCTTTCACTATGCCCTATATCCCGGGGGCAGCCTGGCTACCCCAGTACTCAGGGGAGTCACATACCCTGAATGACTTTAGAGAAAAGCTGGATAGCCTCTTCCAGGTGTACCCCCTCACAGAAGAGCAAAAAGTGAGCATCCTGGTGGCCCAACTAACCGGGGCAGCCCAAAGGGAGGTAAAGTCCTGGCCGCCTGGGAGGAGGACTGTCGCAGGGATATTAACCCGGCTGAAGGACACCTTTGATACCCGCACCTCAGCTGAGATTAAGCTTAGATTCTACGGGTGCAAACAGCGAGCACATGAGAATATAAGGGACTATGCACTAAACCTACAAGAGGCCCTGAGAGCCATTAAGCAGACCGACCCTGACGGCGTGGGAAACGAGGACAGGCTGTTGACCGAACAATTTATAGAGGGACTATATTGCAATGCCCACCGAACCCAGTTGCGGGCAATGGCCTTACAGGATCCTCATCTGGACTTTGCACAGTTCAAGGACAGAGCCATTCGGGTGCTCCGAGAACCGGCACCGGGTGGCGTTGTGACCCACAGGCGCCCTACTACCGCTTACCACCAGGAGGCGGCGCCCTTGTCGGCAGGGCCTGTGGGGGCTGATGCGCAGGCTTTGAACAATGACCCGGCTCCAGACCTGCACCATCAGGTCCAAGAGCTAGCTAAAAGCGTAGCTGCGCTAACCCGAACTGTGCAGTCTTTACAGGTTGCTGCTCCAGGGAAGATCCAGCTGGCATCCGGACCGGAGGACATCCCGTGGCGTCGACCAAGGAGGACCCCACCGGCCAGAGGAAGACCCAGCGACCGATACAACGAGGACGGACAGCCCATCTGCCGCCGCTGCAATCAACCCGGACATATGGCAAGGTACTGTCCTTTAAACTGGCACAACCTCGGGTAGAGGGCCAACCCCTAGGAATAAGATCACCAGGCCCATCGAACTGGCGTGACAAATATGTGGGAGGACGTCCAGTCTTGCCTGTGGTACTGGATGGCATTCCTATGAGTGCCCTACTTGACACCGGGTCACAGGTCACCACCATCCCGTACGTGCTCTTCAAGCAGTACTGGAATGACTCGGATATAACCCGCTACCCTGACGACGACTTGAGTATCATCGCCAGCAATGGTCAACCCGTGCCACAGATCGGATTCAAAGAGATGACCATTAAAATCGGTAGAGTCGAACTGGCAGCACAGGGACTGATCATTGTAGACATTGACAAGCGCGAGAGTCACCCAAAGATAACGCTAGGAACTAATGTGATTGAAAATTGTCTTGCAGAGGTGATTTTCATTTTACAGCAGGTTGCCAAGAACGCCAGCTCCGGCCAGCAGCGAGTGCTCCAAAAAGAGATCCGGGCACTGATGCGGCGGCAACAGGTGGAACTCTCCGGTGGTGAGATTGGAAGCGTGAGAATGTGTGACCCTTTCCCTATTGCCATGCCCCCAAAAAGTGAAATGATGATTTGGTGCCGGGCAGCTATTGGTCTAAGAGGTAGAGACTACCAAGCAATGGTAGAACCCGTCTACTCAGACAGTAGGCCCACCATTTTGACAGCACGGGGGGTGGTTGATGTACGCCATGGGAGGGTGCCCGTTCGCATAATAAACATCGGGAAGAGAGAAGTACACCTGCCCCGGTATGCCACGCTAGCTAAATTGTTCACCATAAACCAGAATTCTGTACAGGCCGTGGAACCCTTGCCTCCATCTCAACCAGAGGAAGGTAACGGCTCTAAGAAAACAATAGAGGACTGGTGTCAGCAACTACATTTGGGTACTGACTCCACTCCCTCACACCAGAAACAGGGAGTCTATCGGGTGGTTCAAGAGTACGAGAGAGTGTTTAGTAAACACCCGTTAGACTTCGGGCGAGTAAAGGGGGTAGAACACCATATCCCCACGGGAGACCATCCTCCCATAAAGGAGAGATACCGACCCGTACCCCCTGCACACTACCAATACGCCAAGGGGATGCTTAGAGACATGAAGGAGGCTGGGGTAATTAGGGATAGCTGTAGCCCCTGGGCAGCTCCACTGGTTTTGGTTAAAAAGAAAGACAACACCATGAGAATGTGTGTAGATTACCGGAAAATCAACCGTATCACACACAAAGATGCGTACCCCTTACCAAGGATAGAGGAGTCTTTGGCTGCTTTAAGATCTGCTAACTTCTTCTCTACTTTGGATCTCACTAGCGGGTCCTGTCAGGTTCCTGTAGCAGAGGCGGACCGGCAGAAGACCGCATTCACCACCCCGATGGGACTTAGCGAGTTTACCTGCATGCAGTTTGGACTCTGCAACGCACCAGGAACCTTCCAACGGTTGATGGAATGCTGTCTGGGACACCGAAACTTTGAGACGGTCCTGTTATACCTGGACGATGTCATCGTCTACTCCAAGACCTACGAGGACCACCTGAAACACCTGGCAGAAGTGTTCGAAGCCCTGGCAAACTACGGCCTGAAGGTGAAACCCTCCAAGTGTCACCTCCTGAAACCAAAGGTGCAGTACCTGGGACACGTGGTGAGTGCTGACGAAGTGGCTCCCGACCCTGATAAGATCACCACAATTAAGGAATGGCCAAGCCCCTCCAGCGTAAAGGAAGTGCGGCAGTTCCTCGGGTTGGTAGGCTACTACCGAAGGTTCATTCCGGGTTTCACCAAAAAGGCAGCTCCTATGCAGGACCTCCTGATAGGCCAGTCCAGGAAGGCCAAGAACCAGAAGCCGCCCTTCAGATGGGAGAAGTTGGAAGAAGAGTCCTTCCGCCAGCTGAAGATGGCCCTCAAGGGGGATGAAATCCTGGCGTACCCTGATTACAGCCAGCCCTTTATCCTCTACACCGACGCAAGTAACATCGGGCTAGGAGCCGTACTGTCCCACATCCAGCAGGGGAAAGAACGGGTAATTGCTTACGCCAGCCGAAAACTGCGACCCACCGAAAGAAACCCTGAGAATTACAGCTCATTCAAGCTAGAATTCCTGGCAGTGGTGTGGGCAGTCACCGAACGCTTTAAGCACTACCTCGCCTCTTCCCGGTTCACCGTGTACACGGATAACAACCCGTTGACACACCTGGATACGGCAAGACTCGGTGCCCTGGAGCAGAGATGGATGGCCCGCCTGTCCAACTTTGAGTTCACAATCAAATACCGGGCAGGACGCTCCAATACCAACGCGGATGCCTTGTCCAGAATGCCAAACCTACCGGACGTGGGGGAAGATCCAGAGGAACTGGAAGAAGTTGAACTTCCCGCGTTCCACCGGCATGGGACTATCCAGCATTCCCACCGTGTAAGGAGTAAGCAATCCGCTACGTTCAACCCCTTACCTCATTACAACTGGGCGGAAACGCAAGACAGTGACCCCGCCGTCCGACTGGTGAAGGAGATGCTGACTCAGCCAGATGCCCGCCTTGACCCAGACGCTCCGGAGGAGGCCAAGCAACTGTGGATTGAGAAGAGTCGACTGTTCCTTTACAAGGGGAAGTTGTGCCGCAGAATGGTTAACTCCCGGACGCATGAACTGATCTGGCAAGTAGTGGTGCCAAGAAGAGACGCGGCTATGGTGCTGGAGGCATACCACAACGGAGCTGGGCACTTCGGATGGAAGAAGCTGGAGTTCCTGCTGCGTGCGCGGTTCCACTGGGTAGGCATGAGAGGAATCATCGAGAGGTGGTGCAGAGACTGTGGCCCGTGCCACCTAAGAAGGAAGGACCGTGCCAGCCAGAAGACTCCCTTGCAGCCCATCATCACCCGACAGCCACTGGAACTGGTAGCCCTGGACCATGTGAAACTGGCTCCAAGCAGATCTGGGTATGTCTACGCCCTCACAATCGTAGATCATTACTCCCGGTTCCTGGTGGTGGTCCCGGTCAAGGACTTAACGGCTCAAACAGCAGCTAGAGCTTTCCAGCAGCACTTCTGCCGTCCACACGGATACCCAGAGCAGGTGCTGACGGACCAAGGACCAGCCTTTGAAGCGGAAGTCTTCCAGGAGTTCTGTACTCTGTATGGCTGCCGGAAGATAAGAACAACACCCTATCATCCGCAAACCAATGGGCTCTGCGAGAAAATGAACCAGGTGGTGATAGATCTTCTGAAAACATTGCCCCTGGAAGAACGCAGTCTGTGGCCTGAGAAACTGCCTGATCTGGTGGACCTATACAACCACATCCTGGTAGGTTCTACCAACTGTACCCCGGCTTACCTAATGAGAGCAAGACCTGGTAAGCTTCCTTTTGATCTGGAGATGGGAGTCCTGACACCCGAGGACACTTCACCAGAAGCAGACTGGGACACAGAAAGGCAGCAGCAGTACCGGAAAGTACAGGAGAACGTGGAGCGAAGTCTCTGTCAAGCTAGAGAAAGACAGGAGAAGACTTACAACCAGTATGCTCCCGCTGTTCCCCTGGTACCTGGAGAGCAGGTCTTGAAGAGGAAGAGACGCCTCCACAAGTTGGACGACCAGTGGGAGAAGGACCCGTACACCGTACTGCCCTCAAGCCATGAGAACCCGAAAGTCTGCATAATCAGTAAGGACGGAGGAGAAACCACAGCCATTGTCTCCCGAGATCACCTGAAGAAGTGTCCCGAACAGCTACGAAGCCCTGAAGAAGAACAAGAAGACCCTCGACCCGCAGAGGAAAGGGAAGATATGGTCAGTACTGTGCTCGGAGACTTCCCTCGGTCTTGGACTCAAGTCAATGGCGCTGTTGTGGTACCCGTCCTCACCTTCCTCCAACCAGCATCTCAAGTACCTACAGAGAAACAGGTAGAGCTGGAAGAGCAGCCGGTCCAGGAGGCAGAAGACCCCACACAAGCAGACCAGGAGGATCAACCCTCTGCTTATAATGAGCCTGCCGTGCCCCTAGTGAGCCAAAGAGCCCGTAGACAGCTGCCCAGTTTACCTTTGACAGCTCCTACACCCCGTAGCTCAGGACCAGTCAGTCAGCTCCGTAGGTCCACTAGAGCCACTAGAGGCCAGTTGCCCGTACGTTGGAGGATCTAAGTGTTTAGACTGTTTATTTGTATTTACCTGTTTTCTGTTACCTGTAAATAATTGTGTATTTTTAGTTATTTTATAGGTGTCATTTAGGGATTATCCGGAATCCTTTGTACATATGTTTGGAGCGTAACCCAGGAAAGGACAAAGACTGTTAAGGACTCGGGGCAGGACAGACCCCTACCTGGTTACGGCTCCCGGTCTCTTGGTGAAATGGACACCTTTGTTTTCTTCAAAGACTGCACCCGGTTGCGGACATGCCGTGACCATCCTAATGTGTTCTTCTTTATTGTACTGTTTCTGTTTTTACTTG
This sequence comes from Phyllobates terribilis, assembly GCF_046119375.1. NCBI lineage: Eukaryota > Metazoa > Chordata > Amphibia > Anura > Dendrobatidae > Phyllobates > Phyllobates terribilis. The sequence continues at coordinate 261,653 of NW_027363869.1, read as the reverse complement.
TTATGTTTTACAAAAATATGTTTAGTCCCGGAGTACTAAATTTTACTAGGGGGGAATGTGGCACCCCAGGGGTCTGGTTTCCACAGTAATAGCAATATTACGTCTGTGAGCAGGTGGGAGGTTTCCTGGTCAGACATCCTATGCATGCCACACCTCCTGCCCAGTCCTGGGAGGGGAAGAACTTCCCCTATATAAAGCTGGGGCTGAGGCAGGGTTAGAAGAGAGTGAGAGAACACAGACAGAGACACAGTCTGGTCTGTAGTGGAGCAGCTTTAGGAGCAAGAAAGATCAGGAGCTCTGTGGGAGCTGTGCTAAAAGAGATCAGGGGCTGGAAGCTGTAGAGCTCGCCCTGATTGAAGAGTTCTTACCGGACCCGGAGTCCGAGGCTGTGGGGACTAATCCTTACCCAGCAGCAGAAACTGCCCAGCAGGGGATTTCAGGTCCTCTGGCCAAGAAACCCGAAGGCACGGTCACACGCAAGGGACCAGCACCGCCGTCGTGGAGCAGAAGCTACCAGAAGGCCCCGGGTGGATCAGGGAAATGCTGTAGATATAGTATATCTTGACTTCAGCAAAGCATTTGACAAAGTATCTCACACCATCCTTATTGAAAAAATGACCAAGTATGCAATGGACCAGGCAACTGTTAGGTGGATTCATAACTGGCTTAGTGATCGGACTCAAAGGGTGGTTGTAAATGGCTTCACATCCAGCTGGATGAATGTCTCAAGTGGGGTACCACAGGGCTCCGTCCTGGGACCTGTATTGTTCAACATCTTTATCAATGATTTAGATGAAGGAATTGAGGGTAAACTGATTAAATTTGCTGATGACACAAAGCTAGGAGGGATAGCTAATACTAGAGAAGAGAGAGAGAGGATTCAAAAAGACATAAATAAACTGGAGCAGTGGGCAGCAACCAATATAATGGTTTTTAACAGGGAAAAATGCAAAGTACTACATCTGGGCAATAAAAATGAAAAAAGCATATACAGAATGGGAGGAATAGAGCTAAGCAACAGTACATGTGAAAAAGACTTAGGTATACTAATAGATCATAGACTGAACATGAGTCAACAGTGTGATGCAGCAGCAAAAAAGGCAAATACAATTCTGGGATGTATTAACAGATGCATACAGTCTAGATCACGTGAAGTCATTATCGGTCTTTACTCCTCTTTGGTCAGACCTCATCTGGAATACTGTGTACAGTTTTGGGCACCACATTTTAAAAAAGACATAGACAAACTGGAGCAAGTTCAGAGAAGAGCGACCAGAATGGTGACTGGTCTGCAAACCATGTCCTATGAGGAACGGTTGCAGGATTTGGGAATGTTTAGCTTGCAAAAAAGAAGACTGAGAGGAGACTTAATAGCTGTCTACAAATATGTCAAGGGCTGTCACATTGTAGAAGGATCATCTTTATTCTCATTTGCACAAGGAAAGACTAGAAGCAATGGGATGAAACTAAATGGGAGGAGACACAGATTAGATATTAGAAAAAACTTTTTGACAGTTAGGGTGATTAATGAGTGGAACAGGCTGCCACGAGAGGTGGTGAGTTCCCCTTCAATGGACGTCTTCAAACAGAGGCTGGACAGACATCTGTCTGAGATGATTTAGTGAATCCTGCTTTGAGCAGGGGGTTGGACCAGATGACCCAGGAGGTCCCTTCCAACTCTACCATTCTATGATTCTATGATTCTATGAGTCACCGGCCATACGGGTGAGCACCACACGGTACACTCAGGGACGTGGGCTACTTTTACCAGCCTCTAGCAAGGTAGCCAGAAGAGTACGATTAGTTGGGGAGGCCTACAACTCCGCCTGGCCAGGGAAGATTCCATCTGCTCACGGACTGACCAGGCCCCGATCGCTAGCCAGTACTCCGGGAGGGTCTACCTTTGCCACCAGTAAAGACCCTGAACTACACCGCACCGTCTCTGAGTGTTTCATCATCCACATCCGCTGCCCTGAGGCCATACCCCTCCCGTTGGGGGTTATACCATCCCCGCTGCACAACCGTACCACCGGCCTCAGCGGTCTGCCCTGCAGCGGCGGTCTCATGACTGCATTCAACGGGTGGCGTAGTCGAGCAATATAACATCTACTGCTAAATACTGCCGCTCAGTTTGACTCCCTGGGCACGGACCGGGTCACCGCCACGAGACTACTACCCCCATCTGATCCGGCTCCGGGTAAGCCCCCGTGCGCGCGATGCCGCACGACACAGCAGGCCCAGGGGCGCGTCAGAAGCTTTAACCCCTTTCTGACATTGTGCATAATAATACGTCCCTGTGCCCTGGGCCTTATGGACCAGGTACGTATTATTACGACACAGGCTGTGCGGGATCAATCGCCACCGGTTGTCAGCTGATTTTGACAGCTGACACCCGGCACTTTAACCCCCTAAATGCTGCGATCGCAGCATTTAGCAAGTGAGTGGAGGGACAGAAGCACCTCTGCTCTTGGATCGGAGACCCTGCGCTGTCCTCACGGGGTCCCGATCGTTGCCATGGTGACACGATGTCATCATGACGACACCTGTGTCACCAGGCACCAGCAAGTTAGTTTGACCATGCGCAGTGCATGATCAAACTAGCTTGTGTCTGCAGCACTGACAGTTTACAAGGTATAGCAGTGATCCTGCACTGCTATACCTTAGAACTGCGATCAGCCTGCTGAAAGTGAAAGTCCCATAGTGGGACAAAGTAAAAAAAGTGAAAAAAAAGTTGTAAAAATATTTTTTTAAAAATAAAAAAATAATAAAAAAATAAAATATTATTATGAAGAAAAACAATAAGAGTACACATATTTAGTATCGCCGCATCCGGAACGACCTGATCTATAAAACTGTCCCACTAGTTAACCCCTTTAGTGAACACAGTAAAAAAAAAAGAATCAAAAAACGGTGCTTTATCATCATACCAACGAACAAAAAGTGGAATAAAACGCGATCAAAGAGACGAATATAAATAAAAATTATACCACTGAAAACATCATCTTGTCCCACAAAAAGCAAGCCACCATACAGCTCCATCAGCCAAAAAATAAAAAAGTTATAGCTCTTAGAATAAAGCGATTTTTTCTATGAAATAGTTTTTATTGTGTAAAAGCGCCAAAACATAAAAAAAGATATAAATGCAGTATGGCTGTAAATGTACTGACCCGAGGAATAAAGCTGCCTTATTAATTTTACCACACGCAGAGCTGCATAAAAAAAACTAAAAAAACAATTACTGAATTGTTGGTTTTTGTTTATTCTGCCTCCCAAAAATCAGAATAGAAAGCGATCAAAAAATGTCACATGCCCGAAAATGGTACCAATAAAAACATCAACTTGTCCCGCAAAATACAAGCTATCACATAACTCTGTCGACCGAAATATGGAAAAATTATAGCTCTCAAAATATGGCGATGCAAAAACTAGTCTTTGCAAAAAAAAAAGTTTAGTGTGTGACAGCTGCCAAATGTAAAAACCCGATATGAATCTGGTATCACTGTAATCGCACCGACCCGAAGAATAAAGTCATCTAATCACTTAAACCGCACGAGGAACGGTGTAAATAAATAAATAAAACCAATTCTTCACCTGCTGTTGGTTTGTTCATTCAGCCTCCCAGAGTTCGCAATATGGCTCTGCCCACATTTATCCTGTGCTCTACGCTCAGCGCTTACACCGGGGTTTCCATGTAAATCTCTGAAATACGTGATCCAGACGGAGCCTCCGGCGGAAGATTCCCTGTAATGAGGCAGATGGAGGCACCGTCTGGCCTGTGATCCCACGGTGTCCGTCTTTTTATTAGGCGTGAATAAAAGTGCCGTCGGCCACAGTTTTGCGAGCCTCTGATAAAAAGAACACCGCTGAACAGAGGCCACACAGAGTCCAGAGTAATTAACAAATAAAGTAGCACACTGCAAGGCTAAGTATGTAAACATGAAATATGGAATATGAATAGCATTACTGCTGTAGAAAATAGAAATAAATGAGAAATCTTAGCACATAAATTGGCCAATTCATGTGTATCTGGCAGCCGCGGTAAGGCGTTTCTCAGTGCCAGGACCCTACCAATGTGAATACCTCTCTAAGGGACAGGTACACATGAATTGGCCAATTTATGCGCTAAGATTTCTCATTTATTTCTATTTTCTATAGCAGTAATGCTATTTATATTCCGTATTTCATGCTTACATACTTAGCATTGCAGTTTGATACTTTATTTGTTAATTGTATATGGAGGTAGCTTCTCCTAGTAAGCACCTGTTCACACCTATTTCTCGTATTAGAAGTGCCATCAGTTTTTTCTGTTTACAGAGTCCAGAGTTAGGCCGGTTTCACATGTCCTGATATTTCCAGTATCGGAAAAACCGGTACGGGAGATATACGTGTCCATGTGCACCTGTGTGGCAACCGTGTGCCGCATCAGGAGCGCACATTCCGCCACCTGGGAATCAGCAGTACAGTTACCGCTGTTCCCAATCACCGGGTGCTGAATGCTGCCCTCATCATTGTAACCTGCTGGCGCTGTGATCAGCACAACCAAGGGACAATGATGAGAGTAGTAGTCTGCTCCCGCTGTGTCCTAGTGTAAAAATAAGAATAAAATTAAAAAATCCTTATACTCACCTGCCTATCAAAGTAAAAGTGAAGTACCCATAGCTCTTTCTTACATTCAAGCATCTGATGCTGATGCTCAGTCTATGTAGATGGCATCTTAGCTGTTGCTAGGCAACTTCCTTATAAGGTGAGATGCACCTGTAAGATTCCATCACAAGATTCCATCATGACATCACTGCTATTATGACATCATAATTCACAACCACTACTTATACAAGCGTTTACACTTCAGTGTCACTTTGATACCCCGGTGTCATTGTTGTCAGTGTTTAGCTACTTATCTAGTGATATACTGATTGCGCATTTCATTGAAATGTCTGGAATTTCTCCAGACAGACTTCAGGAGTTGGCACTACTCCAGGGGATTCTTACCACCTATACCCCTAACTGTGTGCTACCACTACCCGATGGCGTCCTCAGCTTCACTTACCGGCTGGTTATGGAGCTTGTACGGGACTGCTTGACCAAATACTACCAAGGTCGTATTACCTCAGAATATCTTCAGCATTTACAGCAGAACATCAGGACATTAGTACAACAGGTAAATAGCAGACAATCTGCACAAATTATTATTATTATGTCTAGTTGGTCTCCCTTACTGTATAGTGGTATTATTGGTAGTAATAAAATTTAGACTTTCTTCAGTGTCAGGCAGGGTCATATTTGTAATAGAGATCCCCATTTTGGGAAGAGGGTGTAAAAGTGCAGCATGAGCCTGTATGATTCAAATGTCAGGGCTAGATTTCATTCCTAGTCCAGTCCTTGTCCCTTAGTAAAGACACTTCATTTAGCACCTTAATCCGGATTTCTTATAAATATGTAATTATGATTTTTATTGTGTATAACAAATATTAATAATTTATCTCAGACCATAGAACTAGCCTCACTGATTAGAAATGTAAAGTACCCACAGTTCTTTCTTACATTCAATCATCTGGTACTGATGCACAAACTATGGTTTTGCCACCTTAACTATTGCTAGGAAACTTCCTTTCACGGTGAGATGCCCCGTTAAGATTCCATCACAAGATTCCATCACGACATCACTGCTATTATGACATCATAATTCACCACCACTAATTATACAAGTGTTTTTATGCTGTATAAAAAATAATAATAATAATAATAATACAAATCAAATAATAATAATGGAATACAAGTTTATTTAAAGAAAATTGTTCTTTAGATCGACACCAATATAATATATAAAATGTACCAAATGTGTAGTAATTGTAGCTGCAGATAGACAGGAGTAAAATGGTGACATAAATGACCTCCTCCATTCTGCACTTTCTCTCATGATTTTCCTTTTGTATTTATTTCCATCTTTATAGGCTGAAGAAAAAGCCCAAAGTGGAAAATTGGCCTTTTTTAAACAACTGGCCCAAAATGTCCTGAATATACTGGAGAGTCCGGCCCGCTCACTGGAGCACCTGGTAAGGAGCCATCATCTTCTATATCACATGTCCTTGCTTGTCCCCTCCAGGCAGGCACAGGATATTTCATGACCGCCTGTCCCTGCGGCTCCATCATGTGTGATGGCAGTCTGTACTCAGCGGTGGGAGTTTGTATTTCTGCCTCTGTTTTGCTCGATCATCACAATCTTCCTTCTTGTAAATGCTGCAATTCTGATAACAGAGATCAGTTGTATATACAAGTACCTTATATATTATTGTTGATTTACTGGAGGGAGTGGCTGTGTATAGTCCGTCCAATACTGAAATTACCAGTAAATCCAATGTTTAGTCCTTCCTATCTATTGTATATGATAATTTAGTATTTGTGAAATGTTATACTAATTGTACATATTATAACCATCAGGAAACATCCGAAGGTGACTCCGAAGAGGGGCAAACCGTGAACATGCCTGACCCTAATATTAGTCAGTTAGAGCTAAAAACTGATCTGATTGAAGGTAAGCCGATCATCTAATATTTTACATTCAAATATCCAGATATTATAGAGAATGGCAGAGAATATGTAGATTTACTCTTCATTCCCTGTAATGGAGAGGGATCATGTAATTCTACTTCACGCCTGTGTGGTCTTCTCGGCTCCAAAATGAGGGTCATAGATCCCCAATCATGTAATTGTTCAAAAATACCATATTTTGAAGACTATAAGATGCACCGGACCATAAGAAGCAGGTGAAATTTTGGAGCGGAAAATAGGAAAAACATTTTTTTAATAAAATGGTGGAGCAACTTATAATCCAATTTTGTGGTAACTTTTCTAGGGGAAAGGCGGCGGAAAGATGGCAGCAGCAGGAGTGGGGCGATGCTGCACTGAAGTCCCTGCACTTCCATGGTTTTCAATCTGGTGGACCTTGGGAAAATCTCCACCGGAGGTGGCGCATGCACAGATTGAGATCTCGGGAGACAAGATCTCAATCTGCATGCGCCATCTCCAGAATCCATTTTTCCGAAGTCCACCACACTGAAAATCATGGAAGTGCGGAGTCTCCGGCGACATTTTCTGAAAGCCCAGGGGCCGCTGCATCCTTGCACCGCCGAACACCCCCTCCTCCCAGCCTGGGGCCCACAGCATCGCCCCACTCCTGCCGCTGCCAGCTTCCTGCAGCAGTGACCCTGCGTCCTGGGGCCTCGCTTCACCGCAACCCCCCCCCCCTCAGTAAGCTACGTTGGGATAAGACGCACCCCCATTTTACAGAAAAAAGTGTGTCTTATAACTTGAAAAATACGGTAATCAGATCCTGAACAATCGCCCAGTGTATCTATCTCTGGATGTGCCATAAATACTGTATATTTAGTATGTGCAGAATACCAGATATCTAGTTTTTATATCATTTACAGAGATCTTGTCATGTCCTTCATTATATGGATGTGTTATATATTAAGTACTGATATAGACTGATACATGACATCTTTTCATTATTTTATCATTATTTTAGAAATAACTGTGTCGACGGCCAGTACTGATGGTGGAATATGTGAGACACCAGAGATCCACGAATCTGCCAGTGTAAGTATCAGAGGAGACGTCTGTTTATCATCAGATAACGGGGTATGAATTACACATATAATATTATACCCCAGATGACAATGGGATATCTTTGCTTTTATGTAGATCAGATCTATTGTGAGTAATGATGGCATTGTTATTCTGCCTCTTCTGTGTGATGCCCCTTATCATACCCTGCAGTACAGTGATATCTATGCATGGGGAATATCCCCTTAAAATATAATACTGTCTGTGGAGGGTCCGGCTTGCATCATGTCCTCTACATCTGCTGCAATGTAATCAGCGTGGACATAATATAGAGGAGAAGTTCCTGCATCTGGAGCTTTTATTTTCCTGCAGATTCTATGTCTTAATGTCATTTCTTATTATTTCTAGGCCTTGACCGGATCATTGAACTTGGAGACAAGTCCTAGTAAGACCGACTTTAAACCAATCAAACTGATCAGCAGTGGAGCTTATGGGTGAGCTTTATGTTTGCATAATATACATTTCCTAGTGTTCCTTATGACAATGCTTCTGTCTCTGTGCCCAGCCCGTACAACAGAGAAATGCTCTGAGTCCATACTGTCCACAAGAGATGAGCGAATCAGGCAAAATTCTAATTTGCTTGTTCACGTGGACTTGTGAAAATACGATTCAAGGAGAAATTAATGTCCCTTATTATGCTCTGGGGCCTCACCAGGCCCCAGAACATAATAAGCATAAGAAACATACTTATACTCCCCTTACTGCTCAATTCTCTAGCCCCTCCACTTCTCACCGTCACCCGTCCGGTCCTCACTGCCTCTTCAGTTTGCCACCGCTCACGCTATGCAAGGACTTCAGGCTTTGAGAAGGTCTGAGAGAGTTCTATGCAAGAGCATAAAAAGTCACAACATTGTGACACCGTGACTGTTCTTGCGCTTGTGCATAATCCTCCCAGATCTCATCAATGTTGGAAGTCCCGTCCCAGTATGAGAGGCATTTGGATTTCAGCATTAGCAGCAGAGATTTGAGGATGCGGCAAGGAACGGACGGTTGAGGCGGAGGGGCCGTAGAAGTGAGTATAAAAATTTGTTTATTTTTAAACTTTTTTATGGCCTTTCAAGATTTTGAAAATGGTGGCCAACGCTTGACATTTTGCTAAATCCATGAGTAAGCAAATTACAAAAAACAAAACAAACAAAAAAACAAAACGCCATTTTGGTGAATGCAGAATTTTGCAAAATCTGAGTAGAATTTAATTCCACTCAAATGTGTTAGCTCATGTCTACTGGCCACATCTATATGTCATTATTTAGGTCAGTTAGGACGTGACATAGATGAGGACCTCGCATAGGTCATCATTTATGTTGTGTAACTTGATGGATTTCTACATGGATTTCTAGTGACATCTAGTAGTAACCAGACAATCATGTGATGAGGTTTATAGACAAAATGTTAGTAAGAATTCATTATAAATCATGGATTTTCCTTCTCTCCAGAGCCGTCCACTTAGTGCGACACAAATACACAAGCCAGCTATTCGCTATGAAGAAGCTGGACAAGGAGAACGTGAATATTCCAAGAAGACTTGAACGTGCCTTTCTAGAGAGGGACATCCTAACATTTGCTGATTGTCCCTTTGTGGCCTCCATGTTGTGCTCCTTTCCAACTCCTCATCATCTGTGTATGGTCATGGAGTATGCAGCAGGTAAGTCATATCCATTGTGCCTATATCCAGCCTCAATCTGCTTATCTCTAGCATCTTCTCCATAATCTGAATGTGACCACATGGACGGATACATGTCCATACTGCATTTACTATAAGTTATCTGTTACCAAGATGCCAGGAAAATCATTATCTCTGTGAAAGTCTCTGGTGAATGTCCTCACTGAGAATGGCAAAAATATCCACTGAGGATAAAAGGAGGATTTGACTCAATTCTAACAGTTTGTATAGATGAGCATTTCACAGAGTAATGAATAAGAGGCTTGCAGATGAGGCACGGCTCTGTCTTTTTATATTGGGTCACTCTGCTTTATACGCTCTACATTAGGCCTCTTTCACGCTTCAGTATTTCTGGTACGTGAGGTGACAGTTTACCACACGTACTGGAGACACTGACACATGTGCGCACATGTCAGTGTTTCCACGGACCGTGTGTCCATGTGATCCACACGTAGACATGTCTGTTTTTGGCCAGCAGGACGGATCACACAGACCCATTCAAGTCAATGGTTCAGTGTAAACACATACTGCACACGGATGCCATCCGTGTGACATGTGTCGGCGCCTGGGAATTAGCGATAAAGTTAGCGCCGGGTGCTAAACGCTGCCCTCATCATTGTCCCCTGCCGGCGCTGCGATCAGAACCAGCAGGGGTTAATGATGAGGGTTGTCTTCTCCCAGTGTATTTCTACCTGTAAAAATAAGAATAAAAAAAAAATCTATACCCTCACCTGTCCTAAATGTCCCCCACTGTAATCCATGAGACCGCTCAGCAGAGGAGCCGGGGAGAATGACTCCTGCAGCGAGCGGCCCCGAATCTGCGCTGAGCTCAGCGAGCGGTGTCCTGTCACTCACTGAGCTCAGCTGAGGTCTGGCGTCGCTCGCTGCAGGAGTCATTCTCCCCAGCTCCTCTGCTGAGTAGTCGCATGGATTACAGCAGGAGATACTTAGGACAGGTAGGTGAGTATAAGGGTTTTTTTTTATTTTATTCTTATTTTTACAGGTGGAGACACCGGGAGCAGACTACAACTCTCATTATTAACTCCTGCTGGTGCTGATCGCAGTGCCGGCAGGGGAAAATGATGAGCGCAGCGTTCAGTACCCGGCTTTTGGGAATAACGCTAACTGTACACTGATTCCCAAACGCCGGTACGTGTGCTCCTGATGCGGCACACGGACATCTCCGACACAGGTTTTTCCGGTACCAGAAATATCCGGACGTGTGAAACCGGCCTTATACAGTATATAAAGCAAAACCACACATGAGACTGCTAACACCTTTAACTAATTATATATTTATTTATTGCAAGATACATAGTATATATAGCTCATACTTTTTTGGCCAGAATAGTGTCTCTTTTTTGTATGAGTTACCTTGTTATTTTTAAATATTTATTCCACGTGACTAATAAAGATTCATGCTTTTATATGGGATGTTGCTTCATTGCACTTATTTGTGCAGCTCTTGCACCTTTGTGGTTTTGCTTCATAGACATTTAGTGCAGTCCTAGTTACTATTCGGGTATGCTCCAATGGAGGGTTTTTTGCATTATTATACAGTATATCTCTGTGTATGACGTCCTGCCCCAATGTCTCCGCTCATTTCTCATTCACACTCCTCATGGGTCATTTACATTGTAACAAACCCTCTCCTGTCATATTTGCTTTCTGCTGTAGGAGGAGACTGTGGCAGTTTTATGAAGAACTATGGGTGTTTACCTGTCCCCTTGGCTCGTCTGTACATTGCAGAAACGGTTCTAGCTGTGGAATATCTGCACAGCTATGGTGTAATGCACAGAGACCTGAAGCCTGAAAAGTAAGTGACACTTGTAGTATAAGAAAGGGGTAAAAAGATATCGTTTATTATACAAACTATTTGCAACTTGGGGCTGACATCCTCTTTTTTTCACAGCCTCCTGATAACGTCAACTGGTCATATTCAAGTTACAGATTTTGGGCTTTCCAAACTCTGCCTCATGAGACCAACATCAGAGATCTACAAGGCTCCAATTGAGGACATCACCAGAGAGTTCCATGATAAGGAGGTAGGCAGGAACTTGTTCTTTACTCATCTCCTCCATTTCTCCTTCTCTTATACTTTCTCATCTAGAAAACGTTTCCACTGATGTTATTTGTCACAATTATGTTCTCTGATCATTATCTCATTCCTCTGTTTTTTCCAGATTGCTGGCTCCCCTCATTACATAGCCCCAGAAGTTATCTTAAAGGAAGGCTATGGAAGGCCAGCTGACTGGTGGTCAATTGGGATCATCCTATATACATTTCTTGTAGGACGTGTACCATTTTATGGGCCTTCCAAATATGACATTTACAGCCATATTGTCAGGGGTAAGTAAAATAATCTGATTGCTGTGTAATGTCATTGTTATTTGAATAGATTAGTTGTGTGATTTAGTTACTTTTGTTAATATAAAAGATTTTTGTTTTGATAAAATAAATTAAGATGTTTCATTTTCTGTAATATTTGCTTTTTACATAACAGATGACATATATTGGAAACTTACTAATTCGGCTTTTCCAGCCACAGCTCGGGATATCATCATTGAGCTGCTCAGAAAAGATCCAGCACAAAGACTTGGGACAGGTAATGTATATAATACTATTATTAATGACTTATTACACCTCTGTGAACAGAAAATGAATAATGAGGATCAGCACTGAGGTTTTGTTCTCTACCAGCTTGGCCATTCCCCATTCTTCATGCTAAGACTTTCAGTACATCTACTTCACTTCGGCTCTGTTACGTCAACCGTTCAGATTAACGCCCCCTTCACACGTCCGTATAAAATCAGTACTGAAACCAGTACCGGAAAAAAACAGTACTAGTGTCATCAGTGTTTTGAATCCGTGTGCCATCAGTGTGCCATCAGTGTTTTTCCGGTACGGCAAAGAAAAAGAAATGATAAAGTATCTCTTATACTTTGTAATGTTAAACAGATACAGCGTAAGGAAGGCACACAAATGGCACACGGATGCCATCTGTGTGATGTACGTGTTTTTCAGGGTCCCATAGACTTGTATTGGCACTTGTCATCTGTGCTGCCACAAAAAAACAGCAGCATAGATGATAATGGGTACGGGTGGCATACGTGAAAGAAAAATGGATGCCACATGTAGTGCAAACACGGATATGTGTAGGAGGCCTAAGAAACTTGTCTCTTTGACAATAACTATATCACTATTCATTGTTTTCCTTTTCAAGGAGGAGCAAATGAGATCAAATTTCATCCATTCCTGCGTAACTTAGATTTTGACAACCTTCTAAGTCAGAAGTCGCTGTTCATTCCTGATCTTGAGTCAGAAGAGGATACCATCTACTTTGACAGTAAGTAGAATGAGACATCATCTGCAGAAAGCTGCTGTGTGTCTTGTATTTCATTTTAAGTGAGAATCAGTCCCCACCTTGATTCATGATCAAATGGTGACTGTTCAGGACAAAGTATTATGCTAATAATCTCGATTAACTCTTGTACTTTTCAGCTCGATGTAGCAGACATCAACATATTGATTCAGATGAGGGGGACACAAGTGAAGATAATGACTGGCCGGAAAGCCAAAACTTTCTATCATCTTCGCATAGGCTTTCTAAAGTAAGTATGTGACCAATAAGATCCATACAACCTGTAATTAAAATAAAATTGTAAAATATTAAAATATTTTTTTTTCCTCTTTGTATTAGCTCTGTTCCATCCATACCAAGATGATGAACAATGAAGAACCCAAGTCACCTCCAGGGTATTCACCAGAAAGTGCAAAACAGTCAGACATGTGAGCAAATTATTTTTATGGGGTCCAATCTGATATGTGTTCACAACACCAAATTCAAGACGAGTGTAAGTCGATACTAAATCCAGTATCGATGACCACATGATTGCTGATCACCATGTTTCTGACTTGTGATAACGCTGGTGATGAAAGTTGATAACTATGACCAGCTTTAATTTCCAGTTCATTACAGGAAAATAAATATTGCTAGTGATTCTCCATTCTTGCTGGTAGAAGAGGGTCTTGAGCACAGCATCCCCTTCATGTTATTCAGATGTCCTAATGGGCTTTGCAGACAGGTGTTGTATCCGTATCTATTGTTTTCACTTGTAATTTATATGTTTTTCTTCTACCAAACAGACAGAAAGATTCTCCCCCCTCTAAGTCTGAAGACAACCAGACGCAGAAAGATTCTCCCCCTTCTAAATCTGATGACAACCAGACACAGAGAGATTCTCCCCCCTCTAAGTCTGATGACAACCAGACGCAGAAAGATTCTCCCCCTTCTAAATCTGAGGATGACAACCAGACACAGAGAGATTCTCCCCCCTCTAAGTCTGATGACAACCAGACGCAGAAAGATTCTCCCCCCTCTAAATCTGATGACAACCAGACGCAGAAAGATTCTCCCCCCTCTAAGTCTGATGACAACCAGACGCAGAAAGATTCTCCCCCCTCTAAGTCTGATGACAACCAGATGCAGAAAGATTCTCCCCCCTCTAAATCTGATGACAACCAGACGCAGAAAGATTCTCCCCCCTCTAAATCTGATGACAACCAGATGCAGAAAGATTCTCCCCCCTCTAAATCTGATGATGATAAGCAGAAGCAGAAAGATTCTTCCCCCTCTAAATCTGATGACAACCAGACGCAGAAAGATTCTTCCCCCTCTAAGTCTGATGATGACAAGCAGTGTTTCACTGCTGAAGGCAGACAGTCATCCATATTGTCAGGTATGTATAGCTCTATAGGTCATTCTATTGCAGCCTGTGTCAAAAAGTGTAATGTGAAAACAGCCCAACATTTCATTTTATAAAAATCCTCACTCTTAGGCTGTGTGCCCACGATGCGTTTTTCAAGCGTTTACGCTGCGGAATTTCTACAGCGTAAACACTTGGGAAACGCTTGGTAAACCTTCCCCCATGGTCTCCAATGCAATTCCGCACTTTCAATGCCCATGCTGCGTATTTTTCCGCAGCGTTTATGCTGCGCTCAAAAATACGCAGCATGTCCATTAATTTTGCGGACGCGCAGCGTAATCGCCGCCATTGACTTGCATTAGAACGCGCTAATTCCGCAAGACTGCATCTGTACTTGCGTAATTGGCGCTTTCTAATGTGCGGATGGTACCCAAGTCTGGAGGAGAGGAGACTCTCATCCAGACCTGGGTACCATAGAATCTGTAAAGAAAAGAATTTAAAATAAAAAATAAAGCTTATAATCACCTTCCGATGTCCTCCCAGTGTTTTGTCCACGCCGTCCGGTCTCTTGCAATGCTCGCGCTGTTGTGAAGGACCTGTCATGACGTCACTGAGTCATGTGACCCATCACATGACTCAATGACGTCACCGCAGGTCCTTCACAGCACCGCGAGCATTGCAAGAGACCGGACGCAGCAGAGATGACACCGGGAAGACACCGGAAGGTGAGTATAATCTTTTTTTTTTCATTTTTTACCATTCTTATTCTTTTTTTTAACTATTACTCGGTCACACTATATAAATCCATGCCGGTTGCATGGATTTAAATAGTGTGACCAACTTGTCAAGCACTTTTCCAAGTGATGCTCAAAATCGTTTGGAAAACTTCTTGAAAAAACGCATGCGAAAGCGCATGTAAAAATGCTGAAAAAACGCTTCTCTCTGGCAGAAAAAACGCATGTAAATCTGCATGTAAATCTGCATACGTTTTTTTCTGCCAGAGAGAGGCAAAAACGCTCTGCATCAAATCTGCTACGTGGGCACATAGCCTCATAGGTTATAATTTTTAATGCATAAGAAGCCATTCAGTCTTCTGCCAAACTGATTCTGAATACTGCACCCATGGCTCCATCTAGGCCTATACTGATCCTTATCACCTTAAGAATGCACTGAGGTTTTAGCTAACTTATTTTAAGATATTACTTGCAGGATGCCGCAGTGTTATCATGTTAATAAGGGGACATAGTTCCCTGGCTAGACACCACATATCGGAAAACCTACAGGTTTCATATTAATCAGTTCACAAGGCAATCTAATTCTCAGACCCTCAGGTGGTTTTATGTATATATGACATATTCTCTCTATTATGGTGCAATAATCAATTACCGGGACTACAGGGTACAAGAATAACAGAATTCTATATAAAGATACAAAGCTAATCTTTTAGGAGTTTATAATATACATCTTTTTCTTGTTTTTTTTATCAGAATCACCAGTTCAGGGGAAAAGAAAATCTGCATCGAAAGATCGACAAAAAACAGAGAAGGTAGAAGAGAGAAGAAGTAGAAGAGGTAAGTGTAACAATAAGCTCCATGTTGCATGATGTCAGTCAGTGAGAAGGAGTCATGTGGAGCAGATATTATCTGTAGGATTACTGACAATGACCCCGTACATCTGTATGGATACGACTCCTCTATCATCCTGTCACAGTGACACTACAGTAGTATCCTCTAATGCATACATGTCAAACTCTGGCCCGTCGACCAAACCTGGCCCGCAGGGTGGTTATATTTGACCCACGACAACAGAACCACCACCACTATTTGGGGCCATTATTCTGTATGGAGGACAATGTGGGGCCCATTATACTGTACGGAGGACTATGTGGGGCCATTATTCTGTATGTAGGATTATGTGGGGTCCAAGTTTTTCATTTTGGCCCTCTGTGTGTTTGAGTGTGACATCCCTGCTCTAATATGTAGTCCCATTACTTACATTAGTTATGTCTCTTTGTCTCCTCTCACAGGTTCCACCTTCCGCCGGCTGATATCATCTTGCCGGCGTGGATTATCCAGGGTTGCTCGCTCCATCAGACAAAGCTGCATATTTGCTCCCTGTCATCGGAGCAACACAAACATCTCAATGTGAAAAACCCTTCATGTCTAGTGCCTAGTACAGCATGTCCACCATTAAAGATGCACCTGTGTGGAAGGACTTGTACCATCTACCTGTGGCCTTCTGACCAGCAAGTAACATCTGCAGAAGAAGGCCCTCCAAGAACATCTCTTCATTCTTCCATGTAATTCTTAATAAAAAAAAAACTAAAAAGAATCATTTCAAATTGATTAATGTCCCTTTGCATTTAATGTAATACTACTGACATTTATGGCATATCAGTACTAAATATCATATATGTCTGATGAGAGAATATCGTTTCCATGTTTCATGTTAATCCTCTAATCCTCAGCCAAAAGTGGAAGAGAAGACCAGTGATTCTGTTACATCTACGAATGACAGTCAATCCAGGGAAAAACACCTTCTGATCCATACATTTTTCAGGCACTCTGATCCTTTTACCTTCATGTGGCTCTACTTAAGGTTTATGTATAAGAACCAGTTGGATTCAGTACTGGGCATCCTGGGGGTCCCAGCAGCCACATCCCAATTGTTCAACTAAAAAAGACATACTGTATTATAGTGTGATATATATATATATATATATATATATATATATATATATATATACACACTGTGTGCAGAATTATTAGGCAAATGAGTATTTTGATCACATGATACTTTTTATACATGTTGTCCTACTCCAAGCTGCATAGGCTTGAGAGCCAACTACCAATTAAGTAAATCTGGTGATGTGCATCTCTGTAATGAGGAGGGGTGTTGGCTAATGACATCAACACCCTGTATAAGGTGTGCTTAATTATTAGGCAACTTCCTTTCCTTTGGCAAGATGGGTCAGAAGAGAGATTTGACGGGCTCTGAAAAGTCCAAAATTGTGAGATGTCTTGCAGAGGGATGCAGCAGTCTTGAAATTTCCAAACTTTTGAAGCGTGATCACCAAACAATCAAGCGTTTCATGGCAAATAGTCAACAGGGTCGCAAGAAGCGTGTTGGCCAAAAAAGGCGCAAAATAACTGCCCATGAATTGAGGAAAATCAAGCGTGAAGCTGCCAAGATGCCATTCACCACCAGTTTTGCCATATTTCAGAGCTGCAATGCTACTGGAGTATCAAAAAGCACAAGGTGTGCGATACTCAGGGACATGGCCAAGGTAAGGAAGGCTGAAAAACGACCACCTTTGAACAAGAAGCATAAGATAAAACGTCAAGAATGGGCCAAGAAATATCTTAAGACTGATTTTTCAAAGGTTTTATGGACTGATGAAATGAGAGTGACTCTTGATGGGCCAGATGGATGGGCCAGAGGCTGGATCAGTAAACGGCAGAGAGCTCCACTCCGACTCAGATGCCAGCAAGGTGGAAGTGGGGTACTGGTATGGGCTGGTATCATCAAAGATGAACTTGTGGGACCTTTTCGGGTTGAGGATGAAGTGAAGCTCAACTCCCAGACCTACTGCCAGTTTCTGGAAGACAACTTCTTCAAGAAGTGGTACAGGAAGAAGTTGGTATCGTTCAAGAAAAACATGATTTTCATGCAGGACAACTCTCCATCACATGCATCCAACTACTCCACAGCGTGGCTGGCCAGTAAAGGTCTAAAAGAAGAAAAAATAATGACATGGGCCCCTTGATCACCTGATCTGAACCCCATAGAGAACCTGTGGTCCATCATAAAATGTGAGATCTACAGGGAGGGAAAACAGTACACCTCTCGGAACAGGGTCTGGGAGGCTGTGGTGGCTGCTGCACGCAATGTTGATCGAAAACAGATCAAGCAACTGACAGAATCTATGGATGGAAGGCTGTTGAGTGTCATCATAAAGAAAGGTGGCTATACTGATCACTAATTTTTTGGGTTTTTGTCTTTGCATGTCAGAAATGTTTATTTCTATATTTTGTGCACTGATATTGGTTTACCTGGTGAAAATAAACAAGTGAGATGGGATTATATTTGGTTTTTATTAAATTGTCTAATAATTCTGCACAGTAATAGTTACCTGCACAAACAAATATCCTCCTAAGATAGCCAAATCTTAAAAAAACCACTCCAACTTCCAAAAATATTAAGCTTGGATATTTATGAGTCTTGTGGGTTGATTGAGAACATAGTTGTTGATCAACAATAAAAATAATCCTCTAAAATACAATTTGCCTAATAATTCTGCACACCGCGTATATCTATATATATAATCGTCTTATCCCGTCTGTCTGTCTGTCTGTCTGTCGGGGAAATCCCGCGTCACTGATTGGTCCAGCAGCGGCCAATCAGCGACGCGGGATTTCAGAAAAAAGATGGCGGCCGGTAGAGGCTCATCTGCGGGACGGAGCTCAGCGGCGATGCAGCCGGGAGATGACTGGCGCGAGGCTCTCATCTCCCGGCCGCTAGCAGCAGAAGAACCCCGACCGGCGAGCAGCCGCTCATCTCCCGGCTTCTCACAGCGGAAGTAGCCGCACAGGCAGTGGCGTTGACCTCCATGCGGCTAGGGTGTCAAGGGAGGACCGGGGAGCGGCGCTGCGGGTCGGGATACTTCTGCTGCGAGAAGCCGCTCATCTCCCGGCTTCTCGCAGCGGAAGTAGCCACACAGTCAGCGGCGCTCCCCGGTCCTCACCAATACGATTCTGCTCCCCGGTCCTCACCTATATGATTCGCTGATTGGTCGCGGTCTCTGGCCGCGACCAATCAGTGATCTTGGCGCAAAAGTTAAACACCGCTGTGCTGATTGGTCGCGGCCGCTGCCCGCGACCAATCACCGATTTGGACGCCACATTTAAATAGCGGCCACGACCAATCACCGATCTTGGCGCAACATTTAAACACTGCTGTGCTGATTGGTCACAGACGCTGCCCGCGACCAATCAGCGATTTTGGCGCCAAATTTAAACACTGCTGTGCTGATTGGTCGCGGACGCTGCCCGCGACCAATCAGCGATTTTGGCGCCAAATTTAAACAATGCTCTGCTGACTGGTCGCGGATGCCAGCCACGACCAATCAGCGAGATTGGCGCCAAATTTATACAACGCTCTGCTAATTGGTCGCGGACACCAGCCACGACCAATCAGCGAGATTGGCGCCAAATTTAAACAATGCTCTGGCGCCAAATTTAAACAACGCTCTGCTGATTGGTCGCGGTCGGCTGGCGGCCGCGACCAATCAGCGAGATTGGCGCCAAATTTAAACACCACTCTGCTGATTGCGCCCAGTCGGCCGCATACATATTCTAGAATACCCGATGCGTTAGAATTGGGACACCATCTAGTATATATATAAATATATTCACTTGTGGAAAACCCTTTTAACTAGGGCTGTGGTGTCAGTAAGTCAAATTTCCAACTATAATAATTACTAATACCAAATATACTGCAACAAATAATAGTAAATATTCAGCAATTTATGCATGAAAATAATTTATAATATACAATATTAACACTATATAAGTATTTACATTTTTTTCTACCTGCAGTTGGAGTTGGTACGTTCTTCTGATACTAACTCCACAGCTCGGCTTTTCCTTCTTTCCTGCTCCTCTAACATAAAAGTACAGCAATTAATTACGACAAGTTAATCATTTAAATGCTGCTGTCAATCTCTGACAGCAGCACGTAAATGTAACCAGTGCCACTGCTTCCATTTACCAGCTCCCATCTGTGCCCTGTGACATGATCTCGGGGGCTGATGGGTCACTAGGACAGTGAGGGCCCTGTGCCCGCTGTCTTGGTGCTCCTCTGGAGCTCATCTATATGCTGAGCTTCAAAGGAGACCGAGATTTAGGCTACCGTCCCACTATCAGTATTTGGTCCAATTTCACCACAAATGGATTTTTTTCCCCATTTTTAGTACATTGAATAGTAAAATGAATCATTCAAAACTACAAGTAACCCCAAAGTCATGCCAGTTTCCATGGCCCAGAAGATTCTCTGAAGGAAGAGTGTCATTGGGTGACTGCTTCTTTGGTAAATACCATAAACATTAGCACTTAAAAAGGTCCATATGTCTGGAACCGTATAGATGATTTCGAAAGAAACAAAAAAAAGCTCAGTGATAAGAAACAGATGATGGTTATTAATGGAACACACTAACTGGGTCACATTTAAAAGTGGTGTACCCCAGGAGTCAGTATTGGGACTTCTATTTAATACAATTATTAATGACCTTTTGGGGGGTATACAGAGTAAAATTTCAATATTTTCAGATGATCGTAAACTCTGCAAGGTTATCAGTACATAGGAGGATAATGTAATATTACAGAGGGATTTATGTAAGCTTGAGGTTTGGGCTGAAAAATGGCAATTGAAGTTTAATGTAGATAAATGTTCTTGCTTGGGACAAATTACAATGTACAATTATGTACTAAACACTGGGAAAACCATCACTGGAAAAGACTTGGGTGTATGGGTGGACAGCAAACTCAACTTTAATAACCAGTGCTAGGCCGCTGCTGCCAAGGCAAATAGAACCATGGAAGCATTAAAAGAGGCATAGATGCTTATGATAAGAACATAGTTTTGTCTGTATACAAGTCACTAATTCAGCCACATTTAGAATACTGTGTATAATTTTGGTCTTTGGTGTATAAGACGGACATAGTTGAACTAGGACGTATGCAGACAAATGCAACCAAGGTTATTAAGGGAATTGGTGCACTGCAATTCCAAGACAGGTTATCAAAGTTAGGGTTATTCAGTTTGGAATAATGAAGGTTTAAGGGCGATCTTATTACAATGTACAAATATAAGAAGAAACAGTATAGAGATCTTATTAAGGAACTTTTTACATATAGACCTTCAACGATGACAAGGAGGCACCCTCTCCTACTAGAAGAAAGATGGTTTCTCAGTCATCATAGATGGCGATTCTTTACTCTAAGAATAGTGAAATTACGGGACTTTCGGGAACATAAACATCACAGTAAAAGATAATGCCTTACCAACACCAGGTCAGATTACCAGTGCACCGCAGGATGCAGCAAGCCTCCATGATAAAGGCGGGGGCAGCACATGTGCAAAATACTAATGCCGACAGCCACTCACTAACCTACCAATTCTTGGAGGGGGTGGCTGTGTAGTATTATGCATGCACACCGATGGAGTTGTGAGCTTGCGTATTTTGGCCAAAATATCGTCCAATACCTCATGTGGTGTACTTATCTTATATACTATTTTTCATCTTTTTTGCACATCTTTTTGCAGGATGCAGCCAGGCCTCTTTAGTGTTGGCTGGGTGAATTGGGGCGTCTGTCCTGTGGGGGTGCATGTATATAGTTCTGGGCAACCCGCCTGATCTAATACTATGGGCGTCATCAATACGCTGCAAGCAAGACATCAATAGGCTGCAAGCCAGACACTGTGTATCACACATATCTGTGTGACTGGCGCCCTATGCAGACTCCATCGGTGTGCATGTATAATACTACACAGCCACCCCCTCCATGAATTGGTAGGTTAGTGAGTGGCTGTCTGCATCAGTATTTTGCACATGTGCTGCCCCCGCCTTTATCATGGAGGCTTGCTGCATCCTGCAGTGC